>NW_026731881.1:562500-860000 GCF_028476545.2 Physella acuta
TTTAAGAACCATGTTGAGAACATGAACAAAGAACTTTAAGAACCATGTTGAGAACATGAACAAAGAACTTTAAGAACCATGTTGAGAACATGAACAAAGAACTTTAAGAACCATGTTGAGAACATGAACATAGAACTTTTGTTGAGAACATGAACATATCTATGTTTTGTGTAATCCAAGTGACCTCACCACAACTTAGACATAGCTCACTTACTGCATGCGTTCACGTTTTCCACACAACAGCATCAGTGTGCTTCTGTGTGTGTGTTTGTGTGACTATGTATTTCTTCAAAGAGAGTATTGTAAACGAACCTGCAATCAGTTTTAGTGACCTTCCCTTGACAATCAGTAATTTTTTTCGTTGTGCAATCTTAAAGTAAAACATCATCGTCAAGCATTATCTTATATAAAATGTATAGGATACATAACTTGATGAATGTATATGACGGAGGACACCCGGTAATTTTATTTGCTCCTCGATTGTTGTGCTGAGCACCTCAATGTTTTGTGCCATCGCAGTTTAAATACTCACACAGCTTACCACACTTACCGCCCTCACACAAATTGTGAGGAACTGTTTATTGAGTTACACTCAATTAGTATTTACACTTACAGATGTGCTAAAATGTCAAATACTGATTTTATTAGTTCAATCACATGTCATGATCGGTATGAAAACTAAATCGCGAAACTTTTATCTTACGTAGGCTGCCCTACCACAATAAATACATTTGATTGTATTCACGTTTTAAATCTGATCTTCTTCTTTCCAATGTTCTAAAATGCTAATATCTGTTGTTTAAAAAATCAGATGTGAAAACTTGTAAGTACCATCAAAGCCATTTCATTTGTCTGCGTGTTATGTCCAAATTGAGGCAGCTAATTAAACGAATTATCTTCACCCTACTGATGTTACTCGCGATACTTACCTTGTGATGTTGCGATACTTACCTCGTGATGTAGCGATACTTACCTCCTGATTTTACTCGCGATACTTACCTCGTGATGTTACTCGCGATATTTACCTCCTGATGTTACTCGCGCTACTTACCTCGTGATGTTACTCGCGATACTTACCTCCTGATGTTACTCGCGCTACTTACCTCGTGATGTTACTCGCGATACTTACCTCCTGATGTTACTCGCGATATTTACCTCCTGATGTTACTCGCGATACTTACCTCCTGATGTTACTCGCGATACTTACCTTGTGATGTTACTCGCGATACTTACCTCGTGATGTTGCGATACTTACCTCGTGATGTTACTCGCGACACTTACCTCCTGATGTTACTCGCGATATTTACCTCCTGATGTTTGCGATACTTACCTCGTGATGTTACTCGCGACACTTACCTCCTGATGTTACTCGCGATACTTACCTCCTGATGTTACTCGCGCTACTTACCTCGTGATGTTACTCGCGCTACTTACCTCGTGATGTTACTCGCGACACTTACCTCGTGATGTTACTCGCGACACTTACCTCCTGATGTTACTCGCGCTACTTACCTCCTGACGATGACCCTATCGAGATGACCAAGACAAACACGGACAGGCACAGAGCTTTTACGGCTGCCATTAGGGTTGCCTGTTGGAAATAATCCGGGATAAATTACATTCAATACAATTTTCGATGTGCACACACTCACGCACATACACACACACACACACACACGCACATACACACACACACACACGCACATACACACACACACACACACACGCACACACACACGCACACACACACACACACGCACACACACACACACGCACACACACACACACACGCACACACACGCACACACACACGCACACACACACACACGCACACACACACACACACATATATATATATATATATATATATATATATATATATATATATATATATAAACAGTGTTTAATAAGGCTTATACGATTCATCTCTTACTTTTTCTACTTTAGAAATGATATGTTACAGATAAAGTCCTTTGTGTGCACGTCTTTTGAATTGTCAAGGAAGCATTAAATATAGACAAGTCGTCTCTATGATCACGTAAAGTTGTTATCAAACTTATAATCATTTTTCTGCGCATGCTCAGTCACCAGTTTTCAGATGACACAAAAAATCTGGCCACGCTCTAGCTTGCATTACATCCTGTCTGGGAGATCGGTGAATTAAAACAAAATGACCGTCAATTTAAAAAAAAAATGACAGATTCTCTTACATACGATAGGTGTGTTCACATCATACAAACGGTGAAAATATTGTAATCTTGCAGACATTGTTTTAATAGCTTTCGTCTCTCTTCAGTATCGTATACAGAATAAAAAGGATCTACTACAATCGTGCAAAACTCAGAGATTTTGACAAAATTTTGCGGTTTTATAAACTTTCAAAACCGGAATTTTAAAGACTGTCTGTCCCTCTGTCTGTCTGTCTGTCTGTCTGGATGTCTGTCCGTCTGTCCGTCTGTCTGTCTGTCTGTCTGTCTGTCTGTCCGTCTGTCTGTCTATCCGTCTGTCCGTCTGTCCATCCGTCTGTCTGTCTGTCTGTCTGTCTGTCTGTCTGTCTGTCTGTCTGTCTGTCTGTCTGTCTGTCTGTCTGTCTGTCTGTCTGTCTGTCTGTCTGTCTGTCTGTCTGTCTGTCTGTCTGTCTGTCTGTCTGTATGTCTGTCTGTCTGTCTGTCTGTCTGTCTGTCTGTCTGTCTGTCTGTCTGTCCATCCGTCCGTCTGTCCGTCTGTCCGTCTGTCCGTATGTTTGTATGTCCGTCCGTCCGTCTGTCTGTCCGTCCGTCTGTCTGTCCGTCCGTCTGTTCAGTTATTACTATCACTCTGTCGTGTTGAACTGTCATCAGCAGCGGACGCTAGTACTAATTAAGATCGCACATTCTTAGAATGTCACTATGACCATAGGGGTATTCTAACTGTCACTGACAGATAGTGTCACTGACAGATAGTGTCACTGACAGATGGGACGAGTTTGCCCTTCCACTTCTGGCATTCATCTGTCTGGCTTATTCGACTGTATCTACTAGACTATGAATCAATACAAGAGCACCTCTCATTTATGCAGCAACTAGCTGCAACTATCGATCACTGTCCAAACTATACAATCAATACAATTTAGTGTTTACATTACATGAATACGATTTTAATCAATCAGTATTTAGAGCAATAACATATGACATGAATGTCCAAATGTCATGTACAAATTCATGTTATGATTTAATTCTTTATTATTAAAATGAGGTCAATTTTGTTTACTTTAACTTGCATGCGATATATTTAAAACGTTGCACTTTTTTTACTGGACAAAATGAATTGCTTGGAATGTATAATAGTGAAAACACAATAAATAATTATTGTGAGGCATTCAATGTAGTCTGCTCTGTTCTGTTTTAGGTGTTGGTGTACTGTATGCTACATACATCTCAGTGTTTATTAGAAGTTACAAATGGTACAAGATTTCACAATGAGCTTGTTCAACAGGAACGTAGACGATACTTGGGGATTGGATATCTGAATTACATTCCAAGAATCGTTTGTTTCTTTCCAAGAACACATTTGTTTTAGTATTTCTAGGTACGTTTAATCCAGTAAAATGCACAGTAGCATTGGGGCAAACGGTCAAATTACAGTGTTAGACTGAATATACACATGACCTCAAGTTTTTGTAAGCATTTAAACTTAATATTTGCTTTTCAAAGAATTTTTTCTCTTGAACAGGAAAGTGGGTTAACAGATGTCTTTGTTCTGGCGTCTGTTCTGCACCCATCTGACACATGATGCACATATCCTACTAATTCTCAGAAGCTATTTGTGTCAGTCAATGTCGGTGTTAAGCAATGTAGGTCAATGTTGCCAGGCACGTCTCACGGTGTCAGCCGTTACAAGGTCGAGGCCGTTTCAGCTTAAGTCTGGTATAACATAAAGACACACAGCTGCCAACAACGAGAACAGAATGTGGCGTTTGCCGCTTTTTATTGAAATAAATTCGGTGATACGCTTGACTCACGTCACGGTCTATACAGTAAGGTGTGGTGTGGTGTGGTGTGGTGTGGTGTGGTGAGGTGTGGTGTGGTGTAGCGTGGCGTGGCGTGGCGTGGTGTGGTGTGGTGTTGCAGAAGGGATTGAACACACAGCTGACCGAACTCTCGAGAGAACTGTAGAACAAAAACAAGCCAGATTTGGTACATCACTCAACTCACATCACTATAATCACATCACTCAACTCACATCACATCACTCATCTCACATCACTCAAATCACACGGACAGGTGGTGTGGTGTGGTGTGGTGTAGCGTGGTGTGGTGTGGTGTGGTGTGGTGTGGTGTGGTGTGGTGTGGTGTAGTGTAGTGTAGTGTAGTGTAGTGTAGTGTAGTGTAGTGTAGTGTAGTGTAGTGTAGTGTAGTGTAGTGTAGTGTAGTGTAGTGTAGTGTAGTGTAGTGTAGTGTAGTGTAGTGTAGTGTAGTGTAGTGTAGTGTAGTGTAGTGTAGTGTAGTGTAGTGTAGTGTAGTGTAGTGTAGTGTAGTGTAGTGTAGTGTAGTGTAGTGTAGTGTAGTGTAGTGTAGTGTAGTGTAGTGTAGTGTAGTGTAGTGTAGTGTAGTGTAGTGTAGTGTAGTGTAGTGTAGTGTAGTGTAGTGTAGTGTAGTGTAGTGTAGTGTAGTGTAGTGTAGTGTAGTGTAGTGTAGTGTAGTGTGGTGTGGTGTGGTGTGGTGTAGTGTGGTGTAGTGTGGTGTGGTGTGGTATGGTGTGGTGTGGTGTGGTGTGGTGCGGTGCGGTGTGGTGTGGTGTGGTGTGATGTGGTGTAGTGTGGTGTAGTGTGGTGTGGTGTGAGGTGGTGTAGTGTGGTGTCGTGTGGTGTCGTGTCGTGTGGTGTGGTGTGGTGTGGTGTGGTGCGGTGTGGTGTAGTGTAGTGTAGTGTGATGTCCTTGCGATATTTAAAACCATTTGTATTGAGAGAACGTACAGCTTCCCAAAGTTTCAAGGCGGGTGGATCAATTCTGAAGTAATACATAAAAGACAACCAGACGGACAAACTGTTATTAGGTATGAATAACAAGTCATCAGTTTAAAAAGTTAGTACGATTTCAGACAAGCAGACGATATATAACGGTTTTAAATAGTTGAAAAAAACCAGCGCACTTGACAGTCAACTGTTGAGTTCTTGTCCTCCTGATTAAAGACAGCCTGACTAGCACATCATGTTGTGACTGTTGAATTCTTACCGAGTTTATTGCTTCTACAAGTGCCAGCACATCATGTTGTGACTGTTGAATTCTTACCGAGTTTATTGCTTCTACAAGTGCCAGCACATCATGTTGTGACTGTTGAATTCTTACCGAGTTTATTGCTTCTACAAGTGCTAGCACATCATGTTGTGACTGTTGAATTCTTACCGAGTTTATTGCTTCTACAAGTGCCAGCACATCATGTTGTGACTGTTGAATTCTTACCGAGTTTATTGCTTCTACATGTGCTAGCACATCATGTTGTGACTGTTGAATTCTTACCGAGTTTATTGCTTCTACAAGTGCCAGCACATCATGTTGTGACTGTTGAATTCTTACCGAGTTTATTGCTTCTACAAGTGCCAGCACATCATGTTGTGACTGTTGAATTCTTACCGAGTTTATTGCTTCTACAAGTGCTAGCACATCATGTTGTGACTGTTGAATTCTTACCGAGTTTATTGCTTCTACAAGTGCCAGTACATCATGTTGTGACTGTTGAATTCTTACCGAGTTTATTGCTTCTACAAGTGCCAGCACACCATGTTGTCACTGTTGAATTCTTACCGAGTTTATTGCTACTACAAGTGCTAGCACATCATGTTGTGACTGTTGAATTCTTACCGAGTTTATTGCTTCTACAAGTGCCAGCACATCATGTTGTGACTGTTGAATTCTTACCGAGTTTATTGCTTCTACAAGTGCTAGCACATCATGTTGTGACTGTTGAATTCTTACCGAGTTTATTGCTTCTACAAGTGCCAGCACATCATGTTGTGACTGTTGAATTCTTACCGAGTTTATTGCTTCTACATGTGCTAGCACATCATGTTGTGACTGTTGAATTCTTACCGAGTTTATTGCTTCTACAAGTGCCAGCACATCATGTTGTGACTGTTGAATTCTTACCGAGTTTATTGCTTCTACAAGTGCCAGCACATCATGTTGTGACTGTTGAATTCTTACCGAGTTTATTGCTTCTACAAGTGCTAGCACATCATGTTGTGACTGTTGAATTCTTACCGAGTTTATTGCTTCTACAAGTGCCAGTACATCATGTTGTGACTGTTGAATTCTTACCGAGTTTATTGCTTCTACAAGTGCCAGCACACCATGTTGTCACTGTTGAATTCTTACCGAGTTTATTGCTACTACAAGTGCTAGCACATCATGTTGTGACTGTTGAATTCTTACCGAGTTTATTGCTTCTACAAGTGCCAGCACATCATGTTGTGACTGTTGAATTCTTACCGAGTTTATTGCTTCTACAAGTGCCAGCACATCATGTTGTGACTGTTGAATTCTTACCGAGTTTATTGCTTCTACAAGTGCCAGCACATCATGTTGTGACTGTTGAGTTCTTACCGAGTTTATTGCTTCTACAAGTGCTAGCACATCATGTTGTGACTGTTGAATTCTTACCGAGTTTATTGCTTCTACAAGTGCCAGCACATCATGTTGTGACTGTTGAATTCTTACCGAGTTTATTGCTTCTACAAGTGCCAGCACATCATGTTGTGACTGTTGAATTCTTACCGAGTTTATTGCTTCTACAAGTGCCAGCACACCATGTTGTGACTGTTGAATTCTTACCGAGTTTATTGCTTCTACAAGTGCCAGCACATCATGTTGTGACTGTTGAATTCTTACCGAGTTTATTGCTTCTACAAGTGCCAGCACACCATGTTGTGACTGTTGAATTCTTACCGAGTTTATTGCTTCTACAAGTGCCAGCACATCATGTTGTGACTGTTGAATTCTTACCGAGTTTATTGCTTCTACAAGTGCCAGCACACCATGTTGTGACTGTTGAATTCTTACCGAGTTTATTGCTTCTACAAGTGCCAGCACATCATGTTGTGACTGTTGAATTCTTACCGAGTTTATTGCTTCTACAAGTGCCAGCACATCATGTTGTGACTGTTGAATTCTTACCGAGTTTATTGCTTCTACAAGTGCCAGCACATCATGTTGTGACTGTTGAATTCTTACCGAGTTTATTGCTTCTACAAGTGCCAGCACATCATGTTGTGACTGTTGAATTCTTACCGAGTTTATTGCTTCTACAAGTGCCAGCACATCATGTTGTGACTGTTGAATTCTTACCGAGTTTATTGCTTCTACAAGTGCCAGCACATCATGTTGTGACTGTTGAATTCTTACCGAGTTTATTGCTTCTACAAGTGCCAGCACATCATGTTGTGACTGTTGAATTCTTACCGAGTTTATTGCTTCTACATGTGCTAGCACACCATGTTGTGACTGTTGAATTCTTACCGAGTTTATTGCTTCTACATGTGCTAGCACACCATGTTGTGACTGTTGAATTCTTACCGAGTTTATTGCTTCTACAAGTGCCAGTCGCAGCTTATTTTCTTCCAGGCTCTGAGCTCAATTTTGTTTTTGTCGCATAGGATAACGAGATGTTGTCACATAGGATAGCGAGATGTTGTCACATAGGATAGCGAGATGTTGTCACATAGGATAGCGAGATGTTGTCACATAGGATAGCGAGATGTTGTCACATAGGATAGCGAGATTTTGTCACATAGGATAGCGAGATGTTGTCACATAGGATAGCGAGATGTTGTCACATAGGATAGCGAGATTTTGTCACATAGGATAGCGAGATGTTGTCACATAGGATAGCGAGATTTTGTCACATAGGATAGCGAGATTTTGTTTTTGTCACATAGGATAGCGAGATTTTGTTTTTTGTAAAGATAAAAACATACCCGGACCCGTGTGTTTCTAGACAAACTACCCACAGACACAATATCTAGATAAAAAAAATTGTAAGGATAAAACATTCCCAGTAAAATTAGGTTGACAATGCCTGTTGGGAAATATTAAAATATAATTACGCGGGTATATTGCTTTTGTAGTTGCAATTTTTAAAATATGCTAATGTTATGGATAAGCAACCCAAGCGTACATTTGTTTATTTGGCTTGTGCCCATTCATGCGTGTCACAAGTTTACATTTCTAAGAAGCAATTCGGTGTTTGTTCAGGATCTAAAGATGACATCATCTAAACGTTTTGCAGATATGTAGGACATTAAGACATCCGGGTAAACATTGGGTAAATAAGTAGGACATTTAAGTAAATGCAATGAAGTATGGTCCTAGGGAATGCTCCTGTAGAATCATTTTGTGTCCCCACTAACTGAATTTAAAATAAAACCAATAGATCGATTTTATATTTAGAAGTTTTTATAGAGACTTATAGAGTTTAATATGTCTAGTCAATGAGTTGATTGTTGTTTTTACTTTATGTGTAGAGTAAATGTGTTGAGTTTATTAATTTATTGTCAAAAACATGTCACATTTTCTTAACAACACAATGTATCCTTTCCAGAAAAATACAGCTACTATATCTCTGGGTACTTAAAGTCATGTGTACTTAAAGTCATTAAGTAGCAATTAATGTGACTGGTGATGGCTGGTTAATTACTCATTAAGATTTGTCTTCTAGAAAACAGTGTGCAATTAGTGCCAGTCAAAGACAGACAAGACCCAGACAATGACCGACAAGACCCAGACAAAGACAGACAAGACCCAGACAAAGACAGACAAGACCCAGACAAAGACAGACAAGACCCAGACAAAGACAGACAAGACCCAGACAATGACCGACCGTCTTAGTACTCAAAATAACTGAGTTTGTCAATGGTTCATTATTTTAGTTACAGTTACTTAACTGTAAATGTAATAACAACGGCGGTTGAAAAAAAATAATTTATAAATACATTGCTTGGCAGAAATTACAAGACTTTTATGAAAAAAGGTAAATAAAAGAAGCTACCACCCACATCTACAGAAATGTTGACGAAATCTACCTCTGATGCTTAAAATTATCTTACAGTAAATGGTGATGGCATTTAATTGTTCGACACTGCTGCGGTCCCATATGATGCCACCATACAACGATGTATACACAAGTTCAGTTTTTAAGAAGACAGACACAGACTTTTTTATTAACAAAATTACTTTCCGTTTCGGTGCCATACTTGTTATGATGTTATTCCTTGCCAATCACATTGTGTTGACACTGCTAACTTGTAAATCTCAACTCTCGCTGGTATGTAGTACCCTCCTGTTTCCCTTAACAACGAGCTGTAATTCAATCGTTTGAACTGGTTTATGATATATGATATAGGCTATATGATATATTTAATGAAAATATAATGTATATTTTCCTTTTTAGTGCATTATAACATAAAAGCTTATTATTAAAACGTAATGCATTTTTCTCTAATATCTAAGACGAAAAATATATTACAGTAAACTAAAAGCGCATCTCTACCTAGAAAGATGTCATTAAAATTCCCGATTATTAGCAATTGTTTGCACGATAAAGAATCAAAACTTATTATAGACTTCAATGGATTCGGTTGTTTTAGGAGTAACTGTAAAATATATTTAAAATACTGCTTGCTAAAGGAAACACAAGCTGTGTAGTTTAAAATCTAAATGATGCGACGGAAAACACAACTCAACACTTTGACCTGGATTGTCTCCTTACTTGGGTTTCTCTACCAACCCCGTCCGTCTTCTCCAACCCCCTGTGATGTGCTACCTGCGGATTATGTTCACTGGAAAGATAGTGAATTTACGTGTTGTTTACACGATCAACCACAAGACACACCTGGGCATAAGGAGCCTAGACAGCACGGGTATGTAGAATGTGTCCTCAAATGCTATCGTGATACTATGGCGACAATGAGCAAGACGTTCATCTGTGACCTTGACAGTGGCACATGGAATGTCGAGTTTACCGAGTCCCATCGTCACTGTGACGGTAAGTCGCAGTTTTAGAATTTGTTTGACACAAATACCATTATAAGTCGCTGTTTTAGGGTGGGATTTGCTTGACATAAATACCAATAGAAGTCGCTGTTTTAGGGTGGGATTTGTTTGACATAAATACCAATAGAAGTCGCTGTTTTAGGGTGGGATTTGTTTGACATAAATACCATTATAAGTCGCTGCTTTAGAGTGGGATTTGTTTGACATAAAGACCATTATAAGTCGCTGTTTTAGAGTGGGATTCTAAAAGTCTATTGTGATTAGACACCGTTCATCCAATCGCCATCAAACTTTGGGGAGTTGATTAGAACACTCCAGTGAAGGTGACTGTAAAAAAATCTTTTTTCAATTTCGCCAGGGCAGCACCCCGGGAGAATGCGATTCTTTTCTATATACAATAAATTTAAAAAAATAAAGTCAGATGCTGTTCGACACCGTTTATCAGAGTGTCGTAAAACTTTAGGGAGTTGATGAATACTCCCTAGATGGTTTCTCGGGGGGGAGGGGGGGGGGGAAGGAGGGTTTAATTTTGCACTGGCGGCCCTCGGCAGGATGCGATTTGGCGCCCTGGTCTTTCCCGAGAGCGCTGTGGCAACTACGTTCGTTCTAAACAGTGTGATAGACAATGGATAGGATGGGGCGTTACAGTCGCTCACTAAATTGAATCAGGCGTGTCCACCCGCGCCATGGTAGGTTGCGATTTGGCTGCAAATAAAAATTCCAGTTTCGGCCCCAAAAGTCTCACATGGGCCGCTGAGGACCCTGTAATACATTTTTTAATAATCACTTAAATTAACCAAGGTTAGATTATTAACTGGGTTGTTTCCTTTTTTTCCGTAAAAAAATCGAAACAGTTTCATCATTTTGCGAATGATGCAACTAGCATCTAATTTTAGACGATCCAATCAGAAATTGAGATCCAACTTCTAATAATAAACCATTTGTAACGCTAACATATTGCATCAGTCACACTAGTGTTTAAAACACGTCAAAGTTTTTTTTGTACGTTTTAAAGAAAAAAAACCTGTTGATTTGTGTCACTTTAATGAATGACGCAATCAGCATCATTGTTTCAGGGTGCTATGTGGCGCTCTGGGTTATCTTGTGAGCACTATGGTGCCTATGTTAGTTTTAAGGAGCCAGGAGCCGTACGTGGCGCCAGTGCCGTAGCGTAATCGGGGGGCTCCTGAGAGCACCCCTGACACATGGGCGGTCACCGAAGTGTGTTCTACCTCATTATTTCGGTGAGTGATTAACGTACACTCAAGGTTTTCATGCGGTGGTGTAGGTAAACCCGTGTCCCATTATTTATGATCCAAGCGCAGGCATTGTTTACATTTAAATAACTCACTTTTAGAAAACAAAGTCACGGGTCTAAGAATATGGCATGCGGCAACGCGTGGGGACGGGTACGCTAGTATGTATATATATATATATATATATATATATATATATATATATATATATATATATATATATATATATATATATATATATATATATATATATATATATATAATATATATATATATATATATATATATATATATATATATATATATATATATATATATATATATATATATATATGTGTGTGTGTGTGTGTGTGTATATATATGTATGTATATATTTTATACATGTATTTATATATAATATATGCATTTATATATTATATGTATAATATGGGGGCGGAAGTGGGGAAAAGGGCGTTTAAATAAGTTTAGCCTAGGGCGCTAAATAACCGGCGCCGGCACTGTACATAACTACTATTAAAAGTCGTTGTTTTAGAGTGGGATTTATTGTGTAGATTTATAGAACATCAAATGCCAACTTTCTCGTATACAAAGTATAGAGAAAGTATTGTAGTCGTGCAAAAAAATATTCGGTTATCGGAACTCGCTGAAATGTTGATACAGATCTACAAATTTGATATAATACTTATGAAATTTCATCAACCTAGCTGTAACGGTACTCAAGTTATCATGTTTACACACACACACACACACAAACACACAGAGAGAGAGAGAGAGAGAGAGAGAGAGAGAGAGAGAGAGAGAGAGATCACGTATCGACAAGATTGCAAAACTATGTTTTTCCGACTCAGAGAGGTGCAAAACGTCGAGATTTGCAAAAATCTCGATTTTTGCGTTTGCACGATTACAATATTTTCTCTATACTTCGTATACGAGAAAGTAAAAATTGTCGAGTTTGCAATAACACGTACCTTTAAAAAAGTATCTGAGAAAAACTGACGTGATCAACTTGCTACTCCTTTCAAGAAGATGACAAGATGGCTCCAGACTTCCCAGACGGTTGTCTTGACAACGAGGAACTGAAGCTGTTGAAAATGCGCCCTTATTTCTATTTCCCCAAAGAGTTCCAGATGCCTGAAGTAACGGACTCCTCAAAGGTCAAGTCGGTGCAAGTGGCACCGACCCCCTTTTTTCTAAACCAGCACGGGGTCAATACAATCACAATCACGGCAACAGATGAACACGACAACAGTCGTTCTTGTCAGTTCTACGTCGTCATCACTGGTTAGTGCCTCAATCATTTGCTATCAAATTTACATCTGTTAACAATGTCGCTTGGCAACTTGTGTGTGCGCGTGTGATTCTTTCTTTTCCTTTGCTCGCTATGGTATTTAAAATATTTAGGACATGCGTAAAATCATTTTAATTTTCTTTTTTAAACTTTAGAAATATCTTTTAAAAAAAACAACAATCTTTTCTAATGTCGCGATGTACTTTAATGTGCAATACATGTTTAAAAATTAAGTTGATCTAGAAAAGAAATAGATTGAAATATATATAAATCCCGAGTTTAGATAATTGTGGTATGGGGAAAGGCATGGTCGGGCAGATTGAGCACAACTAAAATAAAATACGTAAAAAAACTTAAAAAAAAAAACACGTTTTTCTTGTGGACTAAAAAGTAGAAAATAAATTTATCTTCCGACCCTAGGGGATCTACCAATGACTGCTCGTAGATTTTGTGCTTCCTCGAGCTGTGCAGGTTCTTGTGATGACTGTTCATACATTTGATGACAAAAAACGTGGGTACGTTCACCATCAAATTTCCCGACCCATCTGCCCGACCCACGTTTTTTGTCATCTCAGATCTCTAGAGCAATCAGAAGTGGGCTAATTTTCGTTGTCAATTTTAACAACAAACAAACGCGAAGCTGAGTTAAGAAAAACGTGGTAATAAAATAATTTCTCTTGGTACAGAAGCCGAATGCACTGAACCATGCATAGGGGCTGACGTGACATATCAATTGATTGGAGCAGCAGGCGATTACGTGAATTACAAGTTGTCGTGTCCGCACGGCGAGGAGCTGGTTGGTCAAGATATTCTCATGTGTTGGGGCGATCATTCTCCACCCTATCAAACAAGATTTTGGAACAGTGTGGACCGAGCCAAATGTAGTGGTGTGTACCTAAACTATTTTCATTGGTCAGATGATTATTTGTTGGTCATTTTTTACTCTACAAGGGAAAGTGTGTTTGTATTTGTATTATTTGTATATAGTACTATGCTATGCTATGCTACTATAGTACTATGCTACTATAATACTATGATATGCTGCTACAGTACTGTGGTACATAAAAAATCAAACTTTTTAATCCACCTAAACAGGTTGCGGCCCCTTACTAACGGTATTCTTGAAAACTGCTACGGAATCGGACAAAATGTCTTTGCTGATAATTTTAAAACGTCTAAATATATAGCCCTATATATTTTCAAACTTGTAGCATCTGGTTTGTTATATTATTTATTTAAATGACTAATCCAAACATTTGGATATGTAAATCTCTTCTTATGTGTCTAATGGTGTTAATAAAACTCTAATATTTATGTGGGGATCTACTTGTGTAATGTGATATAACTATACGTGTATTGTTCTATTCAACTTTGTGTATCTTCTAGGCCGAAGTAAGATACTGCTGTCAATTATGTTTGTTTACTTCCCATGTCAATGAACTATGTTTGTTTACTTCACAGGTCAATGAACTATGTTTCTTTACTTCACAGGTCAATGAACTATGTTTGTTTACTTCCCAGGTCAATGAACTATGTTTGTTTACTTCACAGGTAAATGAACTATGTTTGTTTACTTCCCATGTCAATGAACTATGTTTGTTTACTTCACAGGTCAATGAACTATGTTTGTTTACTTCCCAGGTCAATGAACTATGTTTGTTTACTTCACAGGTCAATGAACTATGTTTGTTTACTTCACAGGTCAATGAACTATGTTTGTTTACTTCCCATGTCAATGAACTATGTTTGTTTACTTCCCAGGTCAATGAACTATGTTTGTTTACTGCACAGGTCAATGAATGATGTTTGTTTACTTTCCAGGTCACTGAACTATGTTTTTTTACTTTCCAGGTCAATGAACTATGTTTGTTTACTTCACAGGTCAATGAACTTTGTTTGTTTACTTCTCAGGTCCATGTAAGTTACCGACAGTACCAGGAAATGTGTATATGGTTTTTCACAACTTTGAAATGGACGTGTTCTATGAGGCGTACTGCAAGGAGGGGTACATGACCCCAAGAGGTGTACCCCAGTATGCCATTTACCATTGTGAACGCGGAGTCGACGAATATCGTTACGACTTTATTCCTAATTGTGTCGGTGGGTATTTTCATTTCATTTATCCTGTTGGATTTTGAATCTCCATTTATATATATATATATATATATATATATATATATATATATATATATATATATATATATATATATATATATATATATATATATATATATATATATATATATATATATATATATACTAGCCTTCCCGGCCAGGCCCTGCTCTGGCCTCTGTGAAAAACCTATCTGTAAAGGACCTTGACATGTGTGTTTAGTAATCAGCATTTACCCAGCATTGCCCATCCTAACCACAACCAACCAAAACACACAAAAAACCGCAAACATAACACTAACACAAAACAAACACAAACGCAAATATAAACTCAAAGTGTCCACAGTCTAGTCCGGGGCGCCAAATCGCACCATGACGACGTGCGGCGTAACCGCCTGATTAAACTTAGTAAACGACTATAGTACCCAACTTATTCATAGTCTTTTGAACTCACTTACGCGAACGTACCATAGCGTACACGGGAAGGCCCGGGGCGCCAAATAGCACCCTGTCGGGGTGCCGGAGAACGCCCGGATTTGATCTACTTAAAGACTATTGTAACGTTCGCCGTCTGACAGACGCAGAACAGGCGAACGCCCCGGGTTCGTTTAATGTAGTTAGACAGAAATACCCATGGACAGAATGAGCATACCTGCATCTACGTGGGCTTGTTACCACAGTCTACGGGAACTAACACGTAGGAAAGATGAAACTCAACTTAGCTTTAACTGACAACCACTATTTAATTTATGAACAAGTATGTACAAAAGACACTAAGTCAACACCAAAGTATAATTCATTAAGAGCAATAAATAAACCACAAAAATCACTTACAGATAACTCAAAGATATTGAAATATAGCTAACAATTAGATATCAAAGTCACAGGTAAGGCCTTGGTGAAATAACACACCTAAATACAATATCATAAACACTGGAATGACCATACAACTTGGTGAAATAACTAAAATACATCACCACGAACTGAACATTTCAAATAAGACCTCACACACACACACACACACCGCACTGTGTCTCCCGGGGTCTAGGTCAAAGTCCTTTTTCAGAAGTCTCGTGTCAAGTTTATATCTAGGATCAAAACCAAGAGAGGTTACTGTAATGTTGTAAGACCATTGGTCGAGGATCGGTTAAGGATTAAAATCCAAGTCACATAACGTGACGGAGTTCAGTTGACCGAGGAAATCAGGTGAACTAACAACTCTCCCTAGGTCAATTACATAACTCAAGCAAACTAAATAATATAAATAAAGAAAAGACCTAAGTAGGTCACACTATAGTAACCTTTCTTATCCATAGTCTATCGCACTTTTTAAAACGAAATTATGCACCATAGCGCTCACATGATACCCCAGGGCGCCAAATCTTATATATATATATATATATATATATATATATATATATATATATATATATATATATATATATATATATATATATATATATGTATATATATATACATATCTAATATATAAAGCTCAATTCTGTATGTAACACATATGTTTGTCGTGGATCTTCGATGTATTTAAGTGTTAGATAATTTAAGTCCTTATGGTCTAAATTTATGAGTTAAAAAATTAATATTGAAAGTTTTGGGAAATAATTTTCATTTATCTAACTGTTCATTAAACACAAGTTTTAAAAAAAATATCATCTTTTACAAAAATTCTAATTATGTCTTTATTTAGTCCTATAGCACTTACTTCCCTTTGATAAATTAGGAAAACACAATTACTTCCCTTTATAAAACCATTGCATTAGTGGAAAAGAATTTACTTTTTATTCCTTTGTTTTGGTGTTGGGAAAAAAATAATTACATAATTAGCGGGGATTGATCAAGTGTAAATGTTGTAGGTATTTTACGGATAAGCTTGGAGTATTATAATTGTTCATTAAATTGAAACAGGCGCGTTCGTTTAAGTGAGTGCAAAAGACTATGAATAAGTTGGGGCACTATAGTCTTTTATTAAGCTAAAACAGGCGATTCCGCCCCGGGCTAGACTGTGAGCACTTTGCGTTTATGTTCGCGTTAGTGTTTTCTTTGTGTTTAGGTTGGGTTTGCGTTAGTGGTTTATTCGGTTTGATTTGGTTCGTTTTTGTTCTTTCTTTTTTCGTTTTTGTTTGTGTTTTTTTTTTCTTTGGGTTTGTATTTGTGTTTTTGGTCGGTTTTGCGTTTGGATTTGGTTTGTTTTCGTTTGCTTTTTCGTTTTTTTTTTTGTGTGTTGGTATTGGTGTTTGTGGTTGTGGTTGGGTTTGTTGTTAGGTTTTTGTTTTCGTTTGTATTTGTAATTGTGTTAGCGTTATGTTTGCGTTTTGTTATTTTGGTTTTGGTTGGTTGTGGTTTGGGTGGGCAATGCCGGGTTTATGATGATTACTAAACACACAGGTAATGGTCTTTAACAGGAAGGTTTTTCACAGAAGCCAGAGCAGGGCCTGGCCGGGACGGCTAGTATATATATATATATATATATATATATATATATATATATATATATATATATATATATATATATATATATATATATATATATATATATATTCATCTCTATTTTTCTACATTTTCTAGCTGACAGATATCCCGATTATTTTACGATAAAAGTAAAGTTCGTGGTCCAGACTCCCGACTGCCTCCTAGATCTTGTGGAGGCTGGCAAGGCTTTTAATGCGTCACTCCACGCCACAAATTGGACATTACTCTGTGGATCCAGTGTTGGCTGTACTCCTGACGTCACCCGATTGTATTGCCTAAATGGGACTACCTGGGAGCATATTTACGTGGTAAATAAAATCAGCTACATCTATGACTACATACATTTTAAATCAGCTACAGCTATGCCTACATACATTTTAGATCAGCTACATCTATGCCTACATACATTTTAAATCAGCTACATCTATGCCTACATACATTTTAGATCAGCTACATCTATGCCTACATACATTTTAAATCAGCTACATCTATGCCTACATACATTTTAAATCAGCTAGTGCTATGCCTACATACATTTTAAATCAGCTACATCTATGCCTACATACATTTTAAATCAGCTAGTGCTATGCCTACATACATTTTAAATCAGCTACATCTATGCCTACATACATTTTAAATCAGCTAGTGCTATGCCTACATACATTTTAAACTAGCTACATCTATGCCTACATACATTTTAAATCAGCTAGTGCTATGCCTACATACATTTTAAATCAGCTACATCTATGCCTACATACATTTTAAATCAGCTAGTGCTATGCCTACATACATTTTAAATCAGCTACATCTATGCCTACATACATTTTAAATCAGCTAGTGCTATGCCTACATACATTTTAAACCAGCTACATCTATGCCTACATACATTTTAAATCAGCTAGTGCTATGCCTACATACATTTTAAATCAGCTACATCTATGCCTACATACATTTTAAATCAGCTAGTGCTATGCCTACATACATTTTAAATCAGCTAGTGCTATGCCTACATACATTTTAAATCAGCTAGTGCTATGCCTACATACATTTAAAATCTGCTATGAAAGAAAATCATTTCGCTTAGTGGCAGTGCAGAGTGTAAACTACTAGACCCCGCCATAACCGGGGGGGGGGGGGCGCCCAGGTCATTTAGGGGTCCAAAATTCCGACCCAAACAAAAAAATAATGTATTTTGCACGTTGAAAAATAGTTTAACCACGAGTCGTCTTGTAAAAAACCCTCACATCTACCACAACAGTGGTCTTTTTTTTTATCGTAATTAACAAATTATAGCTACATTTAGAAATAAACCGACAGTGATCACCCCTGAACTTACTGGAATATTCTAATATAACACTACGTGAAATGGCAAATCGGAATATAGGATTTTTGTTTACTTAAACTTTTAATAATAGAATAGAATCTAATAAAAAAAATAATTGCGCACCAAGCGAACGCCGAAACAAAATGTGCATAATAGTGCGCGATATTATTAGTACTTTTTAAATTTACATGCGTTTTTTGAGAAATTGGAAATAGCGTAAATTAGTACTTCCGATCAACGGAAATTTCTCAAAATTTGACAGAAGGTAGAGGATTAGATCATTTACTTACGTGTGAAATTTTATTTATCTATCTGAAATGGTACTCAAGTTATAGGCTTTTGAAAAATTCAAAGTAAAAAAAAAGTACCACTTCCGGTTATCGAAAATCGTTCAAAAGTTGATACGGATCTACGATTTTGATAAAATATATAAAATTTCATGAACCTAGCTGTAACGGTACTCAAGTTATCGTGTTTACAGACACACAGACACGCACACAGACACACACACATACACACAGACATACGGACAAGATTGCAAAATTATGTTTTTCCGTATCAGTGAAGTGTAAAACGTCGAGATTTGCAAAAAAAAAAAAACGATTTTTCTTTCACGATTACAAGACTTTCTCTATACTTTGTATATACGAGAAAGTAAAAATGTAAGCTGTTCTGGAACTATCTACTTCTGCGTTCTTATTTTAGTTTATGGTGGAAGATTTAAACATCAAGTCTAATTTGTTGGATGAACTGGACTATGGTCTCCAGATCTGAGGGTGCCCCATATAGTTTTTCCTTGAGTGAGGTGTATAGGGGCCAGTGTTTGGATGGCAATTGGCCGTATACGGAGCAGGGAGATAACTCATTCAATACATCACACATCACACATCACACATCACACATCACACATCACACATCACACATCACACATCACACATCACACATCACACATCACACATCACACATCACACATCACACATCACACATCACACATCACACATCACACATCACACATCACACATCACACATCACACATCACACATCACACATCACACATCACACATCACACATCACACATCACACATCACACATCACACATCACACATCACACATCACACATCACACATCACACATCACACATCACACATCATAGATAACAAATTAAATGAGTAAAAAAAAAGAGAAGTAAATGTAGTGACATGTCTGAAAATACCTACTTTCCTTTACCCACACACACACAATTACACACATACTTACATACAAAAATAAGGCTTACAATACCCACCTTCCTTTACACACACACACATACATACACACATAGGCCTACTTACATACAAACACACTCACTCGTAGGCTGTTGTATAATATATTGCTTGAATGATAAGTAGATTTGTAAATTTCCAATGTGGTTCAACGCCAATCCACTTCGGTCGATGGTGTATTTGGTGTCAATCCCCCCCCCCCCCCCCTTCCAAACTTTTTATGCACCGATGTCTAAGGAGGGACGACAACCCCTAACCCTCATCCTCATCCTCATCCTCATCCTCATCCTCATCCTCATCCTCATCCTCATCCTCATCCTAACCCTAACCTAACCCTAACCCTAACCTAACCCTAACCTAACCCTAACCTAACCCTAACTTTTTGTCGAATGGCGTCAATCGGTGCAAATATTATATTAATCCACCTAGAAAAGCATTTAAGTGCCTAAACCTAACAGAAAAATCTAATAATAGAAAAATTAAAAATTATTGTTTTTGTTTATCCTCCCTCCCCCCCCCCCCCCCACCCCCTCACCGGGTGATAGCTTTAAAGTGTGCACAGGTAATACTAACAATGTTTATCTATAGCCGGCTATTAATACAGCTGGATATAACTTTGTTTTCTGTATAGTTAGCAGGTTTACGTCATGGTGTCACCACCCCCTCCCCCTAACCACCCGTGTTAGGAATGTTTTCAGTTTTGTTTTTGAAATACTGTTTAACTCTAATCAATCATTTATTGAGCTAGAATAATCATTTTTACTTTCTCGTATATACGAAGTATAGAGAAAGTCTTGTAATCGTGCAAAAAAAATCGAGATTTTTCCAAATCTCGACGTTTTACAGCTCCCTGAGTAGGAAAAACATAGTTTTGTAATCTTGTCCGTATGTCTGTGTATGTGTATGTGTATGTGTCTGTGTATGTGTGTGTAAACACGATAACTTGAGTTCCGTTACAGCTAGGTTGATGAAATTTCATGTATACGTATTATATCAAAATTGTAGATACTTGTCAACTTTTGAGCGATTTCCAATAACCGGAAGTGGAACATTTACTACTTTTAATTTTTCAAAAGCCAATAACTTAAGCACTGTTTCAGATAGATAAATAAAATTTCATAAGTTAGTAAAAAAATCTAATTCTCTGCCTTCTATCAAATTTTGAGCAATTTCCGTTGACCATAAGTAGTAATTTTCACTATTTCCGATTTCTGAAAAAAAAAACGCATGTGAATTTATAAAGTACTAATAATATTCCGCACTATTATGCACATTTTATTTGGCGTTCACTTTGTGTGCAATTCTTTTTTCTACGAGATTTATATTCTATTTTAAAAAGTTTAAGTACTTAAAATGGATTAAAAATCATGTCTATATTCCGAGTTGCCATCCCCTGTTATTTCATATAAGAATATTCGAGAAAGTTTAGGGGAGATCACTTCCGGTTTATTTGTATATCTATTTTGCTATTTTAGCTTAGCCTTTGTGTAACTCCCTTCACCCCCCCCCCCCGCTACGCCTCTGGTTGCTGTAACCACTGTTGGCAATGAAGTGACAAACATTACCTGAAGTGGCAAACATTACCTGAAGTGGCAAACATTACCTGAAGTGGCAAACATTACCTGAAGTGGCAAACATTGCCTGAAGTGGCAAACATTACCTAATCGAACATGGAGCGTATAACGAAAACATGTCTAGTAAAATGATTTCTTTGTTTCTATGTTTAGTTCGGAATAACACTGTGGATGGAACCATTTAATGTTAGCAGAGGGCATCTTTACAGACGCATTATCGAGAATTTCTGTGATCACATCGAGGAAACATCTGAACTCCTATTTCCTAAATTCATAGGAAAATCCCCCCGAAAAATACTTCTGGAATGTGAAGATATATATACATGTACAATTCCAGGCACGTTAATGGACAGGAATTATATTTTACCTAGATGTGGTGAGTTGTAGAATTATACAGGCTTCATTACTTTACAATATATTACTAATTTGTGGTGAGTTGTAGAATTATACAGGCTTCAGTACTTTACAATATATTACTAAGATGTAGTAAGCTGTAGCATTATACAGGCCTTAGTGTCTTTCGTCGTGGAAAATGTTATTGTGTTATCACCAACCAATGATCCGGCAATGTTAAAATGTGTATGGCTATCAAACGACGCACGTTAGTGGCATAGGCCAGCGGTGCTTTACTTACAGAACACTGTTAAAACAAGTTAAGGTTTCCATCAATAGTTTTTAAATGGCGTGTCGTCACATAGTATCTGAAGCTACGGAGTGGGGAGGGTACATCAGGGTGGAAACAATATGTGAGAGGCCCCTAAACTTGTATCTGTCGCTCTGTAGTTGAAGGCAAACACACTTCGACAACTTTTCTTGACAAAATAAAGACATAATTATATATATATATATATATATATATATATATATATATATATATATATATATATATATATATATATATATATATATATATATATATATATATATATGTGTGTGTGTGTGTATATATATATATGTATATATATAATATATATATATATATATATATATATATATATATATATATATATATATATACATACACATACATATATATATATATATATATATATATATATATATATATATATATATATATATATATATATATATATATATATAATTTCTATTATTTTTTCAATGTTTTTCAACTGCTGCAGTGGGCTGTGGAGAGGGTCACATATACAACACATCCTCGGACGAATGCGAGATTTGCCCAAAAGACTTTTATCAGGACCAGGAGATAGCTTTCTCTTGCATCCCCTGCCCACCCGGTCTTATTACCAGGAGAATGGCTGGAAGTTCGGTCTCAGACTGTAAAGGTTGGTGTGTCGGTAAATTGTGTGTGTCGGTAACTGTGTGTGTCGGTAACTGTGTGTGTGTGTGTCAGTAAACTGTGTGTGTCTCTGAACTGTGTGTGTCGGTAACTGTGTGTGTGTGCATGTGTGTCGCTGAACTGTGTGTGTCTGTGAACTGTGTGTTATCCCATTTTTTTAGCATATACCTTTAAGTAACCAAATATTTTATACAATCATCGAATTCTGAAGGTTTTTGACCGATTGGAAATATGGCGAAAGATTCAATCATATTATACTTTCTTAAAAAAAAATCTCGTAGAATTAAAAAAAAAGTTTTTAAAAAGTTTTAATAACAAGCTTTTATGTAATAATGCACTAGAAAGTAGAAACTAAATGATTTTCTTTAAATCTATCATAATACACTAGTATTTAAATAACTGTAAACAAAAGCGTGGGCCCCGTGTTACCTATCGGATACCCAATTGAACGTGATAACGCGGGTATAATTTGGAGCGAAATAGTTGGATAAGACAGCCTACTAATTTGGACATAATTTTAATTAATCTATAAAAAATGAATTAGGCATCCATTAAGTTAAATTTAAAGTCAGATTGCATTGTCTTCATGTCTTGACCCACGTGCCAACTTTGAAACGAATCTGTCAGTTATATTCCCGTTGTTTGATGTTCACACAGTGCACCATTTTTTTCTATGAGATTCTATTCTATTTTTAAAAAGTATGTAAAAACTGATTAAAACTGATTAAAACTCATGTCTATATTCCGAGTTGCATCCCCCATGGTGTTATATACGAATATTTGAGAAAGTTTAGGCGAAATCACTCTCGCTTTATTTTTAAATATCTCTTTTTTATTAGTGATATATACTTTGAATACATTAAATACAGCTGGCTATCTACTTCATTATATACATTGCATACATCCATACATACATAATTTACATAATTGAGCTTGACTTAATTAACTTCCCACCGTTTAGCCGGATGTGGTTAATTGAACTAACTTCCCACTGTTTAGCCGAATGTGGTTAATTGAACTAACTTCCCACCGTTTAGCCGAATGTGGTTAATTGAACTAACTTCCCACCGTTTAGCCGAATGTGGTTAATTGAACTAACTTCCCACCGTTTAGCCGGATGTGGTTAATTGAACTAACTTCCCACCGTTTAGCCGGATGTGGTAAAGGCTCGTTCTACGACCGAAGCAGGAACCTGTGTCCGAAATGTCCACTAAATACCTACCAAGACAAAGATGTCGCTGAGAAATGTCAGCCATGCCCTGGGACATCGATCACTCTCAAAGTTGGCTCAACAGCCAGGGAAGCGTGTATAGGTCAGAGACTTAGATTTTGTTGGACAGGAATATTCATGTATGTTTCATGTTAAAGTTTTTAAAAAAGTTAATTATTATCAAACACCTACATAATATATATATATATATATATATATATATATATATATATATATATATATATATATATATATATATATATGCACAGATATATATAAATAGATATAAGTATCCAATTTAACACTTAGACCTTTATACCAATGTCTGTATGTGATTTATCAATAATAAATATTTATTGTTATAGATAATCCCAGTGTATTCGCATTTGGGACATATTATTAGCTTAATCAGATGATTGTTAAAAAAAACAACAAATTTCCTATTTTTATTTTACGTTCATATTGTTTCAGTTTTATAATGCTTAAAACAGAATGTTAAAAAATATATTTCAGTTGTTGGTTTTTTATAGTGCGCTAAGAGAATTGGGTTGGGGTGGGGTTCGGATGGGCAGGGAAATTGTGTTAAAATAGCAATTAAAGATTTAGGATTTTAAAGAAACATGTAAATGGATGATTGGATTGTGTTTTTAAATGGATATTATTTATCTGGTGTCTTATAAAATACTGCTTCATTGTTCAATAGACGATACGTATAGTTTTATAAGTATGATATTCATTCAATAGACGACAAGTATAGATTTATAAGTATGATGTTCATTCAATAGACGATACGTATAGATTTATAAGTATGATGTTCATTCAATAGACGACAATTATAGATTTATAAGTATGATGTTCATTCAATAGAAGACAAGTATAGTTTTATAAGTATGATGTACATTCAATAGACGACAAGTATAGATTTATAAGTATGATGTACATTCAATAGACGACAAGTATAGATTTATAAGTATGATGTTCATTCAATAGAAGACAAGTATAGTTTTATAAGTATGATGTACATTCAATAGACGACAAGTATAGATTTATAAGTATGATGTTCATGCTGTTCATATAGTGGAGCTCAGCTTTAAGGCCAACGAGCAGGCCTTAGATGTGCTTCTAATAGTATGAGTGAGTACTTCTAATAGTAAGAGTGAGTACTTCTAATAGTAAGAGTGAGTACTTCTAATAGTAAGAGTGATTACTTCTAATAGTATGAGTGAGTACTTCTATTAGTATGAGTGAGTACTTCTAATAGTAAGAGTGAGTACTTCTAATAGTAAGAGAGAGTACTTCTAATAGTATGAGTGAGTACTTCTAATAGTATGAGTGAGTACTTCTAATAGTAAGAGTGAGTACTTCTAATAGTAAGAGTGAGTACTCCATTGCTGTAGCTGGCTGTAACCGATTTATATATCCAGCGATTGTGTAACTGACTTATGTCATCAGTTTACCTGACTTAAGTCAATGGTTTAATGGACTGTAGTCATTGGTTTAACGATATTAAGTCACACGTTTAACTGACTTTAGTCACAAGTGTAACTGACTTAAATGCTATTTATTTAGCTCTCTGTAAGCCGGGACATTTTTCCTTGTCCAGAGCAGAGCCTTGCCGACCCTGCCCAGTGGGAAGCTATCAGACTCACGCCGGCAAGACCACGTGTGATTATTGCCCTTTTGGTATGCGGACAACATCAACACCTTCAATTTCTGCCACTGACTGTACATGTGAGTCTTATATATATATATATATATATATATATATATATATATATATATATATATATATATATATATATATATATATATATACACCGTGCTCATGTCCATTTCCAATGCCATCCATAACCACGTCCAACCAAGTTGCTTTGTTATGTGTTGCTTAGTACTATCTTCATTTGATTTGATGCATTTAAATTTGTTTACTGAATTAGTATTTACTGTTTATAATAAAAAAATGAATTCGACATTGTTTCTGCTAGTTTTTGATGTGCGCTTAAGAGAAGAAGGTCCCGATGCAGTCATCCAAGGCCTTCAACAACTGCCAGTTCGGTTCACCTGGATGAGCTGGATCTCACCTGTATGGTTCCACATGACGTCAGGTTTCAGGATGTCTCTGGGCACTCGACTTAACACGTCTAACCTGAACGCTGCATTCCTGACCTTAGACAACCTTTTGCTAATGGTAGAAACGGGAAATCTTCCGCACATCGTCAGGTCACGTGAGATATCGTTTTGCTGATTAAAAGTTGAAGATGTTGTCACCTGTGCGAGTGCTGTCACTGTCCTTGAATGGTCCCATAAGTTCAAGAACAGATTAATGTACACAAGGCCCAAACTATCGGATAGCGTCGATTGATGTAGATTATTTTTAATATCCTGTAACTCTAAATGTATAAGTCCGATTAAAATGAGATTTTGTGCCCTAATGTTACACTGGGCAGATGGGGCATACACCAAGGTATAAAACGCTAGAATGTATAGTGTCCCTTGGGCGAATGGGTGGATTTCACCAACGAGGATTCAAACTTTACCTGACAGCCACCCCCCCCTCCCCCACTGATTGTACCCCTCACTATTAAAATGGACGTGCATGGTTAGATTTCAGACAATTCTTTAGTCCACACAGCTGTATGGGTACCTGACTCACGTGGGGCAAGAAAAGGCGGCTGGTCATAGTGCAGACCACAGCATCCTATCAATGCCTAGGTCAAGAGAAATATGAAATCTACTTCAGTTGGCCTATAGAGCTTTACTTGTTTACTTTACACAGGAGATGGAATCATGTAGCTGTAACGTACCAGAACAACAAAGCTGTTTTATTCGTCAATGGCGAGGAAGAAGGCTGGTTGGACAACATATCTCTTGAAAATCTGAACACAAAGAAAATTATTTTTCGGAAATCGTACACTATAAAATGTAATACATACACAGCCACTGTAACTCAACATCTCACAGCCAAAATAACCCAGCATCTCACAGTAACTCAACAACTCACAGTAACACAACATCTCACAGTAACTCAACATCTCGCAGTCAAAGTATATCAACATCTCACAGTAACTCAACAACTCACAGTAACTCAACATCAGACTGTAACTCAACATCAGACTGTAACTCAACATCTCACAGTAACTCAACAACTCACAGTAACTCAACAACTCACAGTAACTCAACATCAGACTGTAACTCAACATCAGACTGTAACTCAACATCAGACTGTAACTCAACATCAGACTGTAACTCAACATCTCACAGTAACTCAACAACTCACAGTAACTCAACAACTCACAGTAACTAAACATCAGACTGTAACTCAACATCAGACTGTAACTCAACATCAGACTGTAACTCAACATCTCACATCAATAGGAACCCATCACCCTACAGCCATATTATATAATAAACCTCTCAGCGCCCTAAGCCAAGTCTATTGTGATTATATTTAATTATGATAGTATTTAACTATGATTGTATTAAATTATGATTGTATTTAACTATGATTGTATTAAATTATGATTATATTTAACTATGATTGTATTAAATTATGATTGTATTTAATGTTCCTATGTTACTATTTTTAAATTGACGTCCCAGCGATCTGGATTAACGGTATGCAAATGAGCCAGACTGTCTTGACAAAGTCTCAGCTGCAGGATTTTGCCACTTCCTGCTACAAACAATTAGATGAGAATTTACTGAGAGGCCCAACATCCCTGCCAGTTCTCTTGTTGACCAAGTCTTGCAATGGTAAGTTCTCTAAACGTTCGTTGGTTACAGCAAATAACTGGCTCATCTCTCCTAGATACATATCGTCCCAGTACTTCTTTTGGTTGAAGCAAATAACTGGCTCATCTCTCCATAGATACATATCGTCCCAGTACTTCTTTTGGTTGAAGCAAATAACTGGCTCATCTCTCCATAGATACATATCGTCCCAGTACTTCTTTTGGTTGAAGCTAATAACTGGCTTATCTCTCCATAGATACATATCGTCCCAGTACTTCTTTAACAAACCGTCTGCGCCAACCTTTATGCGACAACCGTAAATAACAACTAGTATACCTCAATCATTGATGTCCTCTGTAACGTTTGTGTAAAAACCAATTGTAAAAATCAATTGTAAAAAACAATTGTAAAAACCAATTGTAAAAACCAATTTTAAAAACCAATTGTAAAAACCAATTGTAAAAACCATTTGTAAAAACCATTTGTAAAAACCAATTGTAAAAACCAATTATTACAAACCAATTAACCAATTGTAAAATTCAATGGTAAACCAATTGTAAAAACTAATTGTAAATAACAGGAGATGGGAACTCGGGCTATACACATAATTTTTAATCCATTTTAAATACTTAAAGTTTTAAAAATAGAATAAAATCTCGTAGACAAAAGAATTGCACACCAAGTGAACGCCAAATAAAAACGTGTATAATAGTGCGCAATATTATTAGTACTTTAAAAATTTACATTAGTTTTTTTAGAAATCGGAAGTAGCGTAAATTACTACTTCCGGTCAACGGAAATTACTCAAACTTTAACAGAAGGTAGAGAATTAGATCTTTTACTTACAAGTGAAATTTCATTCATCTATATGAAATAGTACTCAAGTTATAGGCTTTTGAAAAATTCAAAGTAGGAAAAGTACCACTTCCGGTTATCAGAAATCGCCCAAAAGTTGATACGGATCTACGATTTTGATAAAATACTTATATATGAAATTTCATCAACCTAGCTGTAACGGTACTCAAGTTATCGTGTTTACACACGGACAGACAGACAGACACACAGACAGACACACAGACATACGGACAAGATTGCAAAATTATGTTTTTCCGTATCAGTGAAGTGTAAAACGTCGAGATTTGTAAAAATCTCGATTTTTTTTTGCACGATTACAATACTTTCTCTATACTTCGTATATACGAGAAAGTAAAAACAATTGTAAAAACCAATTGTAAAACCAATTGTAAAAACCAATTGTAAAAACCAATTTTAAATGTTAATTGTAAACAAGCAATTGTAAAAACCAATTGTAAAATCCAATTGTAAAAACTATTTCTAAAAAACAATTGTAAAAACCAATTGTAAAACCAATTGTAAAAACTAATTGTAAAAACCAATTGTAAAAACCAATTGTAAAAAACAATTGTAAAAACCAATTGTAAAACGAATTTTAAATGTCAATTGTAAAAACGAATTTTAAAAACCAAGTGTAAAAACCAATTGTAAAAACCAATAATTGTAAAAACAAATTGTAAAAACCAATTGTGAAAGCCAATTGTAAAAATCAATTGTAAAAAACAATTGTAAAAACCAATTGTGAAAACGAATTTTAAATGTCAATTGTAAAAACGAATTTTAAAAACCAAGTGCAAAAACCAATTGTAAAAACCAATAATTGTAAAAACAAAGTGTAAAAACCAATTGTAAAAGCCAATTGTAAATACCAATTTTAAAAACCAATTGTAAAAACCAATTATAACAAACCAATGGTTAAAACCAATTGTAAAAACCAATAATTGTAAAAACCAATTGTAAAAACAAAGCGTAAAAAACAATTGTAAAAACCAATTGTAAAAACAATTGTAAAAACCAATTATAAAAACCAATTATAAAAAAATCCAATTAAAAAAAACAATTGTATACCACCATGCCGTGTCGAACATAAGAGTATTTCTAAAGTTTTGTCATTGACGTCGTTGTATTTACTTATATAATAAGTAAGAATAAGATATCAAATATAAGATCAACTCACTGAAAAATTCAAAGTAGGAAAAGTACCACTTCCGGTTATCGGAAATCGCCCAAAAGTTGATACGGATCTACGATTTTGATAAAATACTTATATATGAAATTTCATCAACCTAGCTGTAACGGTACTCAAGTTATCGTGTTTACAAACGGACAGACAGACAGACACACAGACAGACACACAGACATACGGACAAGATTGCAAAAATTATGTTTTTCCGTATCAGTGAGGTGTAAAATGTCGAGATTTGTAAATATCTCGATTTTTTTTTGCACGATTACAATACTTTCTCTATACTTCGTATATACGAGAAAGTAAAAACAATTGTAAAAAACAATTGTAAAACCAATTGTAAAAACCAATTGTAAAAACCAATTTTAAATGTCAATTGTAAAAAACCAATTGTAAAAACCAATTGTAAAAACCAATTGTAAAAACCATTTGTAAAAAGCAATTGTAAAAACCAATTGTAAAAACTATTTGTAAAAACCAATTGTAAAAAACAATTGTAAAAACCAATTGTGAAAACGAATTTTAAATGTCAATTGTAAAAACGAATTTTAAAAACCAAGTGTAAAAACCAATTGTAAAAACCAATAATTGTAAAAACAAATTGTAAAAACCAATTCTAAAAGCCAATGGTAAAAATCAATTGTAAAAAACAATTGTAAAAACCAATTGTGAAAACGAATTTTAAATGTCAATTGTAAAAACGAATTTTAAAAACCAAGTGCAAAAACCAATTGTAAAAACCAATAATTGTAAAAACAAAGTGTAAAAACCAATTGTAAAAGCCAATTGTAAATACCAATTTTAAAAACCAATTGTAAAAACCAATTATAACAAACCAATGGTTAAAACCAATTGTAAAAACCAATAATTGTAAAAACCAATTGTAAAAACAAAGCGTAAAAAACAATTGTAAAAACCAATTGTAAAAACAATTGTAAAAACCAATTATAAAAACCAATTATAAAAAAATCCAATTAAAAAAAACAATTGTATACCACAATGCCGTGTCGAACATAAGAGTATTTCTAAAGTTTTGTCATTGACGTCGTTGTATTTACTTATATAATAAGTAAGAATAAGATATCAAATATAAGATCAACTCACTGAAAAATTCAAAGTAGGAAAAGTACCACTTCCGGTTATCGGAAATCGCCCAAAAGTTGATACGGATCTACGATTTTGATAAAATACTTATATATGAAATTTCATCAACCTAGCTGTAACGGTACTCAAGTTATCGTGTTTACAAACGGACAGACAGACAGACACACAGACAGACACACAGACATACGGACAAGATTGCAAAAATTATGTTTTTCCGTATCAGTGAGGTGTAAAATGTCGAGATTTGTAAATATCTCGATTTTTTTTTGCACGATTACAATACTTTCTCTATACTTCGTATATACGAGAAAGTAAAAACAATTGTAAAAAACAATTGTAAAACCAATTGTAAAAACCAATTGTAAAAACCAATTTTAAATGTCAATTGTAAAAAACCAATTGTAAAAACCAATTGTAAAAACCAATTGTAAAAACCATTTGTAAAAAGCAATTGTAAAAACCAATTGTAAAAACTATTTGTAAAAACCAATTGTAAAAAACAATTGTAAAAACCAATTGTGAAAACGAATTTTAAATGTCAATTGTAAAAACGAATTTTAAAAACCAAGTGTAAAAACCAATTGTAAAAACCAATAATTGTAAAAACAAATTGTAAAAACCAATTCTAAAAGCCAATGGTAAAAATCAATTGTAAAAAACAATTGTAAAAACCAATTGTGAAAACGAATTTTAAATGTCAATTGTAAAAACGAATTTTAAAAACCAAGTGCAAAAACCAATTGTAAAAACCAATAATTGTAAAAACAAAGTGTAAAAACCAATTGTAAAAGCCAATTGTAAATACCAATTTTAAAAACCAATTGTAAAAACCAATTATAACAAACCAATGGTTAAAACCAATTGTAAAAACCAATAATTGTAAAAACCAATTGTAAAAACAAAGCGTAAAAAACAATTGTAAAAACCAATTGTAAAAACAATTGTAAAAACCAATTATAAAAACCAATTATAAAAAAATCCAATTAAAAAAAACAATTGTATACCACAATGCCGTGTCGAACATAAGAGTAGGCCTATTTCTAAAGTGTTGTCATTGACGTCGTTGTATTTACTTATATAATACGTAAGAATAAGATATCAAATATAAGATCAACTCACTGGGATGCAAGTTTTGATAGTCATTATACGTACAACAAAAATAAGTTTTAAGTAAAAGGAATACATTTAAAGCCAAAGAGAACTGAATATTTATATTAAAAGGAAACAAAATTATAGAAGCACTATCTGTTGTTCCAACAATATTCTTCTAGTTTAACAAAAACAATTACGTAACTTTTCCATTCCTTTGACATGAATCAATAAAGATAACAACTGTTTTAAACAGACGATTTCAATCATAAAACAAGTTACTAAAAAGTCTAGTGACAATTTAAGAGCAATTTCCTTATGTTATCCATAACAATTTTTAATTTTTTGTGACCGAACGAAAGGATATTTTTTTGCGCTAAAAAAGACAACTATATTAACCTATATCAACGGAAATAGTTCTATTTTAACAAGTAGGCCTACACGATGCTCAGTTTTAAAAAGTAGTAAATATCATCCTAGGCCTACACGATGCTCAGTTTAAAAAAGTAGTAAATATTTTTTGTGATCAAACGAAAGGATATTTTTGAAAACTTTCTTCGGCAATATTGTTCTAAATTATGGCAGGAATCGATTGGTAAATGTTTCAAGTCGCTAAGTGGTCTGGTTGCCGAGATATAGGCCAAAAACTGCATGTTTTCGAGGTTTTTTGGCTTTTCCGGGAAATCCAGGAATGAATTCCGGGAATTTTTTTGGCCCACAATCATCCTCGGAACTTGCTTAACATATTTGCTTTTGGAACTAGTCCTCGATATTGCTTCGTTGAGGAGGAGATACGACTTAAAGCTGCGGACACACATCCATCCATCCATCCATCACCAGAAATGACGAGTTAATAATCGCAATTGTCCAGTATGGAAATTGCGCTAAAAAGATCAAACTATTCAAACCTGTTTTCTGTAATTTGACAGCAACTAATGTGTGTACTCCTACAACCTGCGGCCCCCACGCGACTTGTTTCTCTGAGGCCGATGGTTACCGATGTCAGTGTAAGGATCCGTGGACCGGAACCAACTGTGATCATCAGGTCGTTCAGTGCAATCGTAAGTTCTAGTGGCAAGAATTTGCTGTAAGACCTGGACCAGTCAGCTGTAATGACTTACGTGTTTCTTTAATTTAAAAGTGTAACAAAGTATCATTTTTATAGCTTTTACTGTAATATGTTTCAGGTGTTCTACTTTTTATTTTATACAGTTGATTCAATATTAGCCTAAACCAGGGGTCGGCAACCTTTTGAAGCGGAAGAGCCAAAAGTTACAATTTTCAAAATTTCCCTGGTTTTAAAGAGCCACTAACATTTTTTTATATCAAATATATTATTTTTTTATTAAGATTATTAGTATTTGTGCAAGGAGCTGGAGAGCCGCATCTTGACATCAAAAGAGCCGCATGCGGCTCGCGAGCCGCAGGTTGCCGACCCCTGGCCTAAACTATATTTGATACTCAATCTTTATATCCCTGCATCTAGTCAATATTAGCCTAAACTATATGTGATACTCAATCTTTATATCCCTGCATCTAGTCAATATTAGCCTAAACTATATGTGATTTTCTCTGTCCAAGCAATTACCTCGTACTCATATGAATGGGGAGACTGGGATAATAACTGTACACAATGTGTGGAAACGTGTTTTAAATCGAGATCTCGTAAGACAATCATCTTTGCCCAAGTTTTGGGGAGAAATGACGAGGAAGGAAAAGATGCTGAGATTGCAATAAAGGTTAGAAAACAAATTTTCTGAGGTTTTTTTTCCAGTTTTTCCAGAACGTTTTTTACAGTATATGTGGTATGTGAATTATATGTCTCATATTTGTTGAGTCCTATCATGAGGTAGGCAGATTATGACTGGTACTGATTTTGGAGATTATTGGTATTTCACATAGCACGGATTTAGAAAATAAAATTCTTATTTTCTATACATTTCTGATTGTTTTACATTAAATATAATACAAATAAAATCACTAACATTTGAATGTTGACTTGCTTGTCTACAGATTTACGAATAGGATCGACATGGTTGATGTGGGGGGCGTGGTCTCCCTGCACTGCTGTTTGTGATGGGGTCAAGGTCAGGTCACGTGACTGCATGAATCCAAATCCCGAGTATCGTGGTGGTCTGTGTGACGGGAGTTTACGGGAGGCGATCACGTGTGGTGCTACCTGCAGTGGTAACGTTTATTGTGGTCCCATACATAGTGGTATCGAAAACAGCAAGAAATGTAATATTCTTGGTTTTCTAATCAAATTATTTCTCCTTGTGACTGTAATGTAAACAATGCGAAGATAGTTTAGTACCAATGTGGTTTTGATGGACGTGGTATCTCTTCTGACTGGAGGTGTGGCGTAAAGATATTTTTAGCCGCCATAAAGTTTTGATAAACATTCATAGTCGCACAATATCCCAAAGTCATGTGAACTTTGCAACGAATTGTATCAACACATCATCGTGTTTACTGTAGCGTGACGTACCTGGGGGGGGGGGGGGAATAGTTCAAATTAATGTGTGCTAGTGTGTTCTAGAGTTAATTAGCTCAAAATAAACTACTGTGCTACCTACATTTTAGGTTTGAGATTAAACAATGTGCAAACATTGTAATCTAGCGGATCAGAAAGATTTGTGTGTGTATGTGTGTGTGTGTGTGAGTTTACAATGTTGTCGTTCCTTGACAGACAACATGTCAGCCAATGGAACGTGGAGTGGGTGGCAAGAATGGACATCCTGTTCTGTGATGTGTGGAGGTGGGACAATGCTCCGAATAAGAGAATGTGCTAACCATACGCTAGAGGAGATTGCCTACTGCATTGGAACTAGTCACGAACATAAATCTTGCGAGGAGATATGTGGAAGTAAGGAATGGCTGGATTATACAGTGAATTAATTCCTTGTTCATTTGTTTAATATTCAGTCAACGGTATAGATGGAATGAATACTATCAACAATGAAATCTCAAATTTCATTTTGAAAAAAAATTACAACTGGATTCAAGTTTCCAGACGTTCGCTCAATTGAGTCTAGTATTAATGTTTTGTTTTGGGGGGGGGGGTTGTCAGATTTGTATTAGCATAATCAAGTCTAGAACATTTTGATTCTGTTAATGTGGTGACGTAATCTCGACATAAAGAAACACATAGACAAACAGACATGTCATGGACTAAAAACAGACACGCTTATTTACAATACATACATACACACACACACACATATATATATATATATATATATATATATATATATATATATATATATATATATATATATATATATATATATATATATATATATATATATATATATATATATATATATATAACAAATGCACCGTTGTTAATATGATTTTGACTCCCATGTGTCTATAAGAATCCATCAGCTGGGGTGAATGGGGGGACTGGACAAACTGCAGACAAACCAACCAGACTGAGAGATACAGGAGGTGTGTTGTACCTTACCCTACACAGGAGACGGGGGAGCCTTGCTATGGCGGCAATAGGGAAGTTAAGGGATGCCCACATAATGGTGAGTTTTTCATTTACCGACATACATGTCTACAGATTTATATCAATATCAACATTAATATCAACATTAATATCAATATTAATATCAATATCATTATCTAAATCTATATCTATATAAAATTTCCTTAAATATCGATATATCTATGTATTATTCAGATACATTGGCCTATAGTCTACTTATATATTTACCTATTGCTATCATCATCTCAATATTAATAATTACTGGAGCTGTTTTACTAATAACGTAAGTAAATTGTTATAAAATTTATGACTAACTATACTTTTTTTAACCATTTTACTTTAGTTTTTTTTTTGTCTAGTGATTGTAAGTCGGATTTCAAGATAAAAAGCTTTTAAAAGGCGGTTAATTAAGAAACACTGTTACAGGTATTACAAATCTCCTCAATTAAAGACATCAACGATTGTAAGAAAAAAATTTAAAGAACTTGGAAATTCCAATTTTTTTGTTAATTGGCTCTTGTCTGTCCATACAGAGGCGTAGCGAGGGGGGGGGGGCGAGGGGGACATATGTCCACGGACGCCGACCTTAGGGGGGCGCCAAATTGAAAGTTTGAGGGGGGGGGTGCAATGGAAAGTTCGAGGGGGGGGGGGCGCAAATAGAAAGTTTGTCCCCGGGCGCCGGGAGGGGTCGCTACGCCTCTGTGTCCATATCAAGTAACACTTAATAAATGATTCAAGTGACGTGGCCTAGTATGTTAAGGCCATCAATCACTTCATGAATTCTAGTGTTGGATGTGTCCTTTTTTTTCCATAGGTGCAAAGTTGTAGGCTTTAAAACCCGGTAGACATGCCGTAAATAGAATGGTCACAACGATGGTGATAAAACTTTAAAAAATAAAACAGAAATCAGCAACCAAATTAATTGTCTCATGGGTTTTTCATTTCTGTTTCAATGTTTTAATCATCAAGAGGAGTTTTAATGTTTTATTAGTTTCGATTTTTTTTGTGTTTTGTGTTTTCAACTTAGTTTTGGTATTTTGTCTTTATAATTTAGTTTCGATGTTTTGTGTTGTCGGTTTAGTTTTATTGTGTAACTTTTAAAAAAATTAGACATCTAGTTCTAGATATTAGTTTTAATGTTAAATTATAATGTATAATATTCAGTATTCTTCTTTAGCTATTTCGTTTAGCTTGATTTTAAATTTGTATTTTTTCCCACGTTTTTTTAACTTGCTTTCTCTGTGTGTTTATTTGTTTGTCTTTCCAATCAAATCTTGCGATCGAAATTTCTGGCACTTCCCAGTTAGCTAGCGCGCTGAAATTTTCAGGGAAGCTTTCTTTTGGATGACCATTGAATATTCAATTGTTATTATTACTAAATTGATCAATGGAAACATTTTATTGAGCATTTTAGACCGCTATATAATCTATATATATAATTCTCCTCTGCTAGCCATTAGAAAAAAAACCAGCGACGCGTACCTCGCGCGCAGTGAAGCGAACGATCACATGTCGCCACAGGCTTAGGGGCAGAGAATTTAGCTTGAACCGAGTTTAAACTTACAGGAGGTAGGCCAGTTTGGGGGAGACGATATGGTCGAGTGGTTGGGCACACGATTGCTATCCCACTCGACACGGGTTCAAATCTATGTGTTCTAGTCAGTAACGTATTCAAACAACGTGTTTTTTACGAGTTGTCTTTTTACGAGTTGTCTTTTTACGAGTTGTCTTTTTACGAGTTGTCTTTTTACGAGTTGTCTTTTTACGAGTTGTCTTTTTACGAGTTGTCTTTTTACGAGTTGTCTTTTTACGAGTTGTCTTCGTTTACCCAAAAAAAGTGAAAAGATAAAATCGATAGCAAGATTTTAATGCAAACAAACAGACAAAGACTAAAAAGTAGAAAATAATAATCATTAAAAAAGTTTTAAAAAACCCACGTTTTCTGATTGAACTAAAAAGTAGAAAATAAATGCTATAGGCCCTACATCACAATAATGCAAGCGATCACTCTACTATAAGCGAGCAAAAACGTGGGGCGCCGTGATTTTCTTACAGTTTCTAATACTGTTGACTCTCTACAAGCTCCCTAATAAAAGTCAATAGTATTATCTAATCAATAGTAATATAACTTTTACTTCGGCGCCCCACGTTTTTCATCGCTTATAGTAGAGTGATCGCTTGCATTATTGTGATGTAGGGCCTATAGCATTTATTTTCTACTTTTTAGTTCAATCAGAAAACGTGGGTTTTTTTAAACTTTTTAATTGATTATTATATGTTGTATAGTGTACGTTGTACGTTATGTGTTAGGTGTTGTGTTTTGTGTGTTGTATTTTGTGTTTTGTGTTTTGTGTTTTGTGTCTTGTGTGCTGTTTGTTGTCTGTTGTTTGTTGTGTGTTGTGTGTTGTGTGTTGTGTGTTGTGTGTTGTATGTTGTATGTTGTATGTTGTGTGTTGTATGTTGTATGTTGTATGTTGTATGTTGTATGTTGTATGTTGTATGTTGTATGTTGTATGTTGTATGTTGTATGTTGTATGTTGTATGTTGTATGTTGTATGTTGTATGTTGTATGTTGTATGTTGTATGTTGTATGTTGTATGTTGTATGTTGTATGTTGTATGTTGTATGTTGTATGTTGTATGTTGTATGTTGTATGTTGTATGTTGTATGTTGTATGTTGTATGTTGTATGTTGTATGTTGTATGTTGTATGTTGTATGTTGTATGTTGTATGTTGTATGTTGTATGTTGTATGTTGTATGTTGTATGTTGTATGTTGTATGTTGTATGTTGTATGTTGTATGTTGTATGTTGTATGTTGTATGTTGTATGTTGTATGTTGTATGTTGTATGTTGTATGTTGTATGTTGTATGTTGTATGTTGTATGGTGTATGGTGTATGGTGTATGGTGTATGGTGTATGGTGTATGGTGTATGGTGTATGGTGTATGGTGTATGGTGTATGGTGTATGGTGTATGGTGTATGGTGTATGGTGTATGGTGTATGGTGTATGTTGAATGGTGTATGTTGAATGGTGTATGGTGTATGGTGTATGTTGAATGGTGTATGTTGTATGTAGTATGTTGTATGTTGTATGTTGTATGTTGTATGTTGTATGTTGTATGTTGTATGTTGTATGTTGTATGTTGTATGTTGTATGTTGTATGTTGTATGTTGTATGTTGTATGTTGTATGTTGTATGTTGTATGTTGTATGTTGTATGTTGTATGTTGTATGTTGTATGTTGTATGTTGTATGTTGTATGTTGTATGTTGTATGTTGTATGTTGTATGTTGTATGTTGTATGTTGTATGTTGTATGTTGTATGTTGTATGTTGTATGTTGTATGTTGTATGTTGTATGTTGTATGTTGTACGTTGTACGTTGTACGTTGTACGTTGTACGTTGTACGTTGTACGTTGTACGTTGTACGTTGTATGTTGTATGTTGTATGTTGTATGTTGTATGTTGTATGTTGTATGCTGTATGCTGTATGCTGTATGCTGTATGCTGTATGCTGTATGTTGTATGTTGTATGTTGTATGTTGTATGTTGTATGTTGTATGTTGTATGTTGTATGTTGTATGTTGTATGTTGTATGTTGTATGTTGTATGTTGTATGTTGTATGTTGTATGTTGTATGTTGTATGTTGTATGTTGTATGTTGTATGTTGTATGTTGTATGTTGTATGTTGTATGTTGTATGTTGTATGTTGTATGTTGTATGTTGTATGTTGTATGTTGTATGTTGTATGTTGTATGTTGTATGTTGTATGTTGTATGTTGTATGTTGTATGTTGTATGTTGTATGTTGTATGTTGTATGTTGTATGTTGTATGTTGTATGTTGTATGTTGTATGTTGTATGTTGTATGTTGTATGTTGTATGTTGTATGTTGTATGTTGTATGTTGTATGTTGTATGTTGTATGTTGTATGTTGTATGTTGTATGTTGTATGTTGTATGTTGTATGTTGTATGTTGTATGTTGTATGTTGTATGTTGTATGTTGTATGTTGTATGTTGTATGTTGTATGTTGTATGTTGTATGTTGTATGTTGTATGTTGTATGTTGTATGTTGTATGTTGTATGTTGTAAAGAACATATTCTGTATTTGTCCCTATACAATTGCTCTGAACAGTGGCGAAGCTTACTCCTGAGCTACACCTGTAGACAGTAGCAAACAAAGCTCGGGGTGAACCGACACATTCTACAAGTCTTGACACCGACACAAAAATAACTTCATATCAATCTAAAAATAAGCTTCACTGATAAAGTCGATCATAGAAAATCAATCATGCGTGACTTCATTTCCCCGGAAAAAATAGTGTGTTGTGTTTGATCGTGTGCTAACGTGTTGTGTTTGATCGTGTGCTAACGTGTTGTGTTTGATCGTGTGTCCGTATGTAGCCGTGGCTCTCTGACGTGTGGATCTCAAGGTAAGGTGTGTGAGTTGAATGATGTAAGGTAAGGTGTGTGAGTTGAATGATGTAAGGTAAGGTGTGTGAGTTGAATGATGTAAGGTAAGGTGTGTGCGTTGAATGATGTAAGGTAAGGTGTGTGAGTTGAATGATGTAAGGTAAGGTGTGTGAGTTGAATGATGTAAGGTAAGGTGTGTGAGTTGAATGATGTATCTGAACATGTCAACATATGTCTAAAGTGGATTTAGTTTTTAAACTGCTGGGTGATGCAACAAACAGCGACTGATCCAGTGGCGTCTTTACGTCTGACGTCATATAACCTAGTTTTCTTTCCAGCAACTGGTCATATAGTGCTCTATACACGGGCTGTGTGTGGTTATGTAATCAGGTATGGGTTATGGCTCAACATTTGATTAGGTGAAGACATTATTAATTATCTCGTCATTTTACATTTGCCAAACACACTAACCAAATGCAAACAGACTACACTGCTTAACACAAACCTTCGTCTACAGCTTTGTTTGGTTACAGAAGTGTTATATGAAGATTTTATTGCCATTGTTTAGTACACTTTTCTGTGCAATATTAAGATTCTCAACGAATACTTGAGCTAGACAGTTGTATTATCAAATAATTTTGAGAAATGAATTATTTTCAAAACATGTTTGCCATACGTTTACATAAAAGTTATTTTAAAAAGTGCCTGCAGTTGACGATCTACCTATTGCCACTGGAGCTGGTAAATCAAGCTCTGTAGCAGCGTTTGAAGTGGGAAACCATTGTTCTAATAATAGACTTTTTGGAGCCAGCCTAGCTAATTCTTAAAATGGAAATATGTATGTGTATTTACAGTTTCAAGCACAAATCGAAGTGAACAAAACAGCATGGCAAGTGGAGAAGACTTGTCAGAATATTTTACAGGTGATGGCATTTTTTTTTAATGTGGCATTTTTTTAATGTGGCATTTTTTTAATGTGGCATTTTTTAAAAATGTGGCATTTTTTAATGTGGCATTTTTTAAAAAATGTGGCATTTTTTTAATGTGGCATTTTTTAAAATGTGGCATTTTTTAAAATGTGGCATTTTTTAAAATGTGGCATGTTTTTAATGTGGCATTTTTTAAAATGTGGCATTTTTTTAATGTGGCATTTTTTTTAATGTGGCATTTTTTAAAATGTGGCATTTTTTAAATGTGGCATTTTTTAATGTGGCATTTTTTAAAATGTGGCATTTTTTTAATGTGGCATTTTTTTAAATGTGGCATTTTTTAAATGTGGCATTTTTTTAATGTGGCATTTTTTTAACTGTGGCATTTTTTTAAATGTGGCATTTTTTTAAATGTGGCATTTTTTAAAATGTGGCATTTTTTAAAATGTGGCATTTTTTAAATGTGGCATTTTTTAAAATGTGGCATTTTTTTAATGTGGCATTTTTTTTAAATGTGGCATTTTTTTAATGTGGCATTTTTTAAAATGTGGCATTTTTAAAATGTGGCATTTTTTTAATTTGGCATTTTTTTTAAATGTGGTATTTTTTTAAATGTGGCATTTTTTAATGTGGCATTTTTTAAATGTGGCATTTTTTAATGTGGCATTTTTTTTTAAATGTGGCAGTTTTTTAATGTGGCATTTTTTTAATGTGGCATTTTTTTATTGTGGCACAAAAAAACATAAACATTGTCCCTATGTTTTGGTGCTGTTGTGGTCCTTATGTTTTGGTGCTGTTGTGGTCCTTATGTTTAGATTTTGGTGTGGTTTTTATGTTTAGATTTTGGTGTGGTCCTTACGTTTTGGTGCTGCTGTGGTCCTTATGTTTAGATTTTGGTGTGGTCCTTACGTTTTGGTGCTGCTGTGGTCCTTATGTTTAGATTTTGGTGTGGTCCTTACGTTTTGGTGCTGCTGTGGTTCTTATGTTTTGGTGCTGTTGTGGTCCTTATGTTTAGATTTTGGTGTGGTCCTTATGTTTTGGGGCTGCTGTGGTTCTTATGTTTTGGTGTTAGTTTGGTCACTATGGTTTGGTGCTGATGTTAAGCTTATCGTGAAACTATATTTAAAAATAATTCTCACGACATCATTATTTACTGTTCAGATGCTTTCTTGTTTTATGCATGTCTAAATTTAACAGCCATTGCAATGTTTACTGTAATAGTTTGTTTTGTTTATATGAACAGGTACACATGAAGTAGAAGAATGTCTTGATTGTGAAGGTGAGGCAGATCCACCTCTATCCAGCAAAGTGTGTAAGAAATCTCATGAAGGTTTTATAGTAGCAGATAAGTTCACCATTGAACATTTACCTGTTGGTTACCAAGACAACGACCTGTATGACCTAGTTAACGCTATGGCTGGTCTGACGGTACAGATTAAGGTCAAGTACACAAGCGCAGACAGACCAGAACTTATACCTGGCACTGAGGATCTCTATCCTTGCTCCAAGTACAAAGGGGAGAAGAGAGTCATGTTCTATGTGACGGGGAGGGTGTGGATGGTCCGGAAGTACATGGAGGGGATGGACGGCTACAGGACATCCCCGTGTGCCTCTGTTGGACACACGTGTACAGCCGGCCAAGACTTGTGGCTCGTGGATGTCATGACGTCAAGACACGTGGTCTTTGATGCCATTGAGGCCAGGAACTCCACCTGTAGGTTGTGGTACGACAACGGTCAAAGTCCAAAGGTCAATATCGACGGTTGGAAAGTAGGTGTGTCAAACACAGACCAAGATATATGTGTGCTGCATTGTGTGACACACGACCCTGATGTGGCTCAAAAGCTGTCGAAGACAAGACAACTGTTTGTTCGCTAATGTAAAAAGGTGAAAGAAAAGTTCGAAAGTCGTAGAGATGTGGACAAGCTGACCATCATAGTGGCACATCCTCATGGCGGACCTAAGAAGATCTCAATCGGTCACTGGGTACACAGGCAGGAGGTGGGGGATGGCACGACCGGGAAAAAAGCTGATGATACAAGTCAACATTACAAGTACACAAAATCTGTACACGGTTGGTGTACACGATACACGTACACCACATCTACCTGTCCAGGTAGCAGCGGGGCGCTAGTATACAGACTGGGGTGTACAGATAGGTCTGACCACCCCCACAGTGGGGCGCTAGTGTACAGACTGGCGTGTACAGATAGGTCTGACCACCCCCACAGTGGGGCGCTAGTGTACAGACTGGCGTGTACAGATAGGTCTGACCACCCCCACAGTGGGGCGCTAGTGTACAGACTGGCGTGTACAGATAGGTCTGACCACCCCCACAGTGGGGCGCTAGTGTACAGACTGGCGTGTACAGATAGGTCTGACCACCCCCACAGTGGGGCGCTAGTGTACAGACTGGCGTGTACAGATAGGTCTGACCACCCCCACAGTGGGGCGCTAGTGTACAGACTGGCGTGTACAGATAGGTCTGACCACCCCCACAGTGGGGCGCTAGTGTACAGACTGGCGTGTACAGATAGGTCTGACCACCCCCACAGTGGGACATCCAGCCGCCTTCAATTAAATTATAGCGGTTATAGGTTCGAAGGTCAGGGGGCTGGCAAATAATACACGTCTCTAGCAGATAGATAATAAGTTATGAATGACAAGTACCAGTAGATGGAAATCATGTTATCAAAACACTTCACAAACAGATAGATAAGTTATCAGCCAAATAAAAATCTTAGAGAAATAGAAGCCTAATGTAACAGTTTGTTTTGGACCCCAGAATCTCGTGTTACAACAGGATCCATAACAATTCAATAACTCTAACCCAACAGGCAGAGGCGTAGCTAGGGGAGGGCGGGGAGGGCGGCCGCCCCGGGCGCCGACCCTAGGGGGGGCGCCAAAAGGGGTAGAAAAAAAATTAAAAGCTCATTTTAAGCTGCAGTTTTGAATTATAAACAGTTAAAATAAAGAAATGTAACGGCTGAGAGCCTTTGCATACTGATTTAACTGTTTCCTACCTTGGTTGTGTAACTGTAAAACGTATATCTTTAAGAAACAGTGACCGGAAAAACCGCTTTCCAGCTTTCCTAGATGGGGAGGGGGGCGCTTTTTCGAAGACTAAAATCGGAAAAATTCACACCGGATTAAGGAATAAACCGATATCGCATAGAAAAGAAACCCATTGAACTAAAGCGTATTTTAAGATTGTGTAACATAAAAAAGAGTTAGCTGACTGTCGGAGCGGGTGGATGGGAAGCGACCCTCTTTGCCAAAATGTTAAGAGAGAAGAAAATTAGTATATTGTACTGATTATTACTTTGTTCAACCTAACTGATAATTCAAAATTGCAATATTGGCCTACTATTATCGAAATTGTTCTAAAGACACGACCAAAAGTAGACCAAATAAGGCTTGCACCTTCTACAAAATACACTCTAAAGCAGTGGTTCTTAACTTTTTGGAGTACCGAACCCAACCAGTTTCATATGCGCAATCACCGAACCCTCCTTAATAGTTGTATCGTCCACAATGAGAAAATCCGATCGTCAATCCTATGAGTCGGGTGTGTGTCTTGACCTACGCGGAAGCACTGAGACTGAATTACCGAACCTCTCGGGTTCGATGGAGCCCACTGTTCTAAGCTCTTATGATTTTCTACGTGTTATTCGTTTCGGCATCTTAAGGGGAAATTAATTGGCATCAAGTGAAGTTTTAGGGAACGACAATCAGCGTAATTGTTAATTTTTTTTCCAGACTGTCGCACACACAAACACACACGCAAATATATATATATATATATATATATATATATATATATATATATATATATATATATATATATATATATATATATATATATATATATATATATATATATATATATATATATATATATATATATGGGGGCGCGAAACTAAAATGTCGCCCCGGGCGCCGGGAGGGGTCGCTACGCCTCTGCCAACAGGATCCATAACAATTCAATAACTCTAACCCAACAGGATCCATAACAATTCAATAACTCTAACCCAACAGGATGCATAACAATTCAATAACTCTAAACCAACAGGATCCTGCAGCATTTTTCTGACGGTCGACAGGCACACAAAGCGTTGTTGTTCGTTTTTCTGTTGTCTCTGTCAACTCCTAAGGATGAAATTACATTGTAGATACAAAATCTAAATAATAAAATGAACTCATAATTCATTCAAATTGAGTACCTTTGATTAATTGTTACCATTGAAAACCCTAAGATATATCTTACCATCACTTTGCATTCTAGAATAACTGCAGTGTAAGAGAGTTTAGCTTGAATCTTAAACCTTCTGAAAACTTTAAACTCTGCCACACCGTGCAACCATGCATGAAATTATCTCAAGCATCTTCGTAGCCTGGCATTGCTTAAATACCAATAATCATGAAACTTTTTCTTAATAAAAGGCTTTTATTTAGCTTGCTCATTATGTGTGTGTGTGTTTGTGTTTGTGTGTTTGTGTGTGTGTGCGTGTGTGTGCGTGTGTGTGCGTGTGTGTGCGTGTGCGTGTGTAAAATCTTGATTTAAACCACGTCATATATATATATATACATTATACAGGTATCCATTATTTAGCGTGTATGTCCTCTGCTCCCCTCTACTGAGGTATGGGGCATACCAAGCCCAGCTCTACATAACACTCAACAAACTTTTCAGTCTTGTCGCTGTTTTTTTTTAGTCCAGGTGCCAAAGGGTTAAATGATATAAGTGACGTCATTGACGACGACAATTTGTAAACAAAAAGTTTATTCTACATCTGTAATGACAATTAGGCAGATAGTTAAACTATCTTTGAAATGTAATGATCTATGTAATGGCCAGTCGACAACTTCAGCTAGAGATACCTGTAAGTCTGATGAAACGGACAAACAAGGACATACTTATCTAGATGCCACACATCTGGTTATATAAACATCCTGCTCATTATAGGACGTAGAAGTTACATTTGTGAAATCGTTTTCTAGCGAATTAATTAATTTGGTGTCGAAGAGTGGTGACACACGTATTGGGGACACATGGAGTAGTGATACTCGGACATACGGATTGGTGACAAATGGACTGTAGACACACGAACTGGTGACACACGAACTGATTACACGCATACTGGTGACACACACACTGGTGACACACACACTGGTGACAGACACACTGGTGACACACGAACTGGTGACACACGAACTGGTGACACACACACTGGTGACACACACACTGGTGACACACGAACTGATTACACACAAAGTGGATATGCATCGACTAAACCTGTTCTTTTGTGCACTAATACTTTTTATATCCGATCTATGTCTAAGGTTCCAACATGTGTATGACATATTCACGTAGCGAAACATGAAATGGTGTGCACTTTAAATATAGCTGGCAAACACAGGCTATAGAACTGAATTCTATCAATCAAGTACTGATCTAAGAATGTTTTAGCATTAGGTGTGTTATTAACACGTTTGTATCTGTTGCAAATATTACTGAAAAGTTTAAGGTACGCTTGGTAACTATGTATATATATGTATATATGTTACATCAATGTTACACTTATGCTGCACCTGTTTTTCACGAACTGATCTTGGCGTGACGCCCTATTACCTGACAAGTGACAACTCGTGTACAAGCACACTTGACGGTTATCGATTGCTGTATTCATTGTGAAATCATTCAAGTCATTGATCAGTTGTACATTTACAGCACATTGATACCGGCATGACACTAAAGGTTAAGTCAACTAGAAAGAATATCTGAAAATTGTCAACATTGTATAGGCCGTGCAACCTATAGAAAACTACTTTTTACAAGGTACAGAGCTTTTAAAAAAACTAAAATTACAGGAAATAACACAGCATATTCCTGGTTAGTCGGTTACATTTTTTTAAAGCAATTTTACTGGTGAATAAGGAAACAAATCGCCATACCAAATTTTGAAAAATCAAAAATATATTTCTAGAGTGTTTTCTGTTACAAAAATTAGTGTTAATACAAGAAGGATCAATAGTTGTATTGACGATATATATGTTAGTTTATGTAATTTTAGAACTCCATAAAAGTTAGTTTTTTTCAATATGGCCGCTGTTGCCATGGCTACCATATTTTCAAAAAAGTCCCTGATGCTTGCAAATATTTTCTTTTAAGTACTCTAACTTAGATATACACAAATAAATAAATAAAACATATTTGTTAAGAAGTTGTTTTTTTCTGGAGCCTACCCCCTTAACTGCATGAACTGCAGACATTGACTGCTATTAGAAAGTAAGTTGAAATTAAGCAGATTATTTCTATCAAAAAACTAAAGTACAAAGTGACTAGATCGGATTTCACAACACCAAAATGTTTACACCCGTCTCCAGCAGCTACCAATAGATCTCACTCCCGGTTTCTTTAAGTTCCTGGAGTAATAAAACCTTTAATAACTGGAAATCACGCAAGTGTATCTGAACTTTTGTAAACAAAACAAAAAGCTTTGACAAAAAGTTTGTCAGCGTTAACTATATCTAGCTAAAACACCCCCCTCCCACACGTACGCCTATCATACTAATGATGAGCAATTTACACTCTAAAGTTTATCCAGCGCGCTGCATATCATTTTTAAAATGCATTTTCTTTTTAATTGTTACGTTGAAGGCATGTTATTTAAAATTACTTCAAAGTTAATCAAATCATTTGAATTGTATTTACTTCCGCATCTCCTAGCTTTATAAAAAAATCTTTAGTATACTATACTATACTACATTTCCTATGTTCGGAGGTCATCAAAGAACTTGCCCCCCCCCCCCCGCCATTATCATTCCACCTACGTACAAATCAATTAAACCTAATTTAAATGCTTTTTTAAAAGTAAAACCAATACTGTAAATGCTTCTAAATGTTTTTACTATGGTCTAACCAAAAAAGCTTTAAACTGGGTACACATTTTGTAAAAAAAACAATGCCATAATAAATTGACTTGAGTCTATTGCTATCTCCATGCTATTAAGTATCAGATACTCAGGTAGTTTTCAATATTTACAGTTATATTCAGTATCTATATTTAAATAACGCCATCCAAATATAGCAACTTAGGTAGTAATACAGTATTCACCCATTCATGGCCGATCGTTTCCTAGATCTAAAGTTATAGGATAGGTGTATAACTTGATATGTATCCTGGTACTTTTTACATTTGACTCTCAGACACAAACTATATGTTTACATGTAACAACAGCTAGGTAAGTCTAGTTACTAACGTTAAAAGTGATTTTATCTTTTCCGATTCATGGCTGTCAGTCTCTCATAGTTAGTGTAGGTTTAATTTCAGGAAAATATTAAATAGTTCCCCACTCCTAACGTGAAGGTATTGACCGCTGCTGTCTTAACAAAGTCTGTAAATAGAGACCTCCTGTTACCTTGAAATTTTGACATACATCTTTCTATGTTTTGTTACATATTATGTATAAAATCATGATTTAAATTAGGCAAAAAAGAAAAGATCCAACCACTACAGACTAAGGAAAGACTATATGACAACCAGTACTGGTCTAGAAATTTGTCTAAGAGTATATTTTAATATATTTTTAACTTAATAAATGTATTTATAATAATTAGACAAAACTTTCCAGCATTATAAAATGATTATGAAACTTCCACAACACTTCAGATGATCTTTGTATTTTACGCTTATATTTGAAGGATTTGGATAACCTAGATGAAAACCACAGTATGACTACCGAAGAAGATGTATCAAAATATTTTAAAGGTATTTTCATTTCATTTTAAGTATATATATATATATATATATATATATATATATATATATATATATATATATATATGTATATATATATATATATATATATATATATATATATATATATATATATATATATATATATATATATATATACATGTATATAGTGATGAAAGGACAAATGAAATCAGACAAAATATCCCAGACAAAATATCTCACGGACAAATGATCTCAGGAAAAAATATATTAGGATAAATGATCTCAAGGACAAATGATCTCACGGACAAAAGATAACAGGACAAAATATATTAGGACAAATGATATCATGGACAAATGATCCCAGACAAAATATCTCAGAAAAAATTCGGTCCGTTAATTGAGAGTCCTGTATAGGGGGTCAGGAAGACTTCAGCCGCCCATATTGTTGAGAGACCTAGAGCGGCCCGGGCTCGCTTATGAGCACTATATAGCCTATATTCATTTTAAAGATCCCCCTACAAAGTGACACGGTTGGCTACTATCCTCAATGACTATTTTGGGATCGGACACGGCGTAGTGTAACCGGTGGCTCCCGAGAGCGCCGCGCAACACTGACACCTAGGCAATGGCCAAGGTATGTTCTATCTAACCATTACGGAGGGTGATTAACGTACAATCAAGGCGTTCATTCAACACGCCCGGAGCGTCTGGGCGATAATGTGAGCAAACCCGCGCCCTAATAACAACTAAGATCAAATAAATATAGGTCGAAAATCAAATGACACCAAGAAATATAGCCTTGAAAAACTTTGTCATTACTATCTTTTGCCACGTAAACCATAAAAACACCGTAGTGTTTATTCGTATTGTGATGTATCTCACGACAGGGATTTAAAAATATTTGTGTATTTTGGAGGAGACATGTATATATCACTAGTGATATAAGCATTGTTTTTATTTACAAATGCAGGTACTCATGAAGTTCAAGAATGTATTGAAGGTCAATGTGAGGCTCATTTAGATCTTTACAAGAAAGAGTGTAAAAAATCTCATGCAGGATTTATTCCTGTGACTGTGTTAAGCACTGAAGATTTTCCAGCTAACTACCGTGACATTGACTTGTATAACTTTACCAAAGCCCTAGCTGACCTAACGGTCAGGGTAGCGGTGACCTTCACCAGTCCAGACAGACCAGAGTTTGTACCAGGCACTACAGATCCATATCCTTGCTACAACACCAGGGGACAGAACTCACTAAGGACAGGGACGGGGAGGGTAGGAGTTGTGACCAAATACACAGAGGGAATGGATTACTACAGAACTTGTCCATGTCCTGATTGTGACCACTCGGACACACCCAGCAAAGTGTGGTGGGAGGTTGGCGTTGTGACAGCTACGCATGTGGTTTTTGATTCGAATGAAGCGAGACAGTCCAGGTGTAGGTTGTGGTTTGATGATGATCAAAGTCCAGTGGTCAAGATTTATGGGTGTGAGGTGTACGTGTCAGACACCGAGAAAGACGTTTGTAAGTTGTCTTGTGTGACACATGACTTAGACGTTGGCTATAAACTTCAAAAAATGGTGGGGCTCTTCAATGGTCTACGTGATAGAATAAAAGAAAAATACAAGGAATGTAGAGATGTGGACAAGCTGACCATTATAGTGTCACATCCTCATGGCTGTTCTAAGCAGGTCTCTGTAGGTCACTGGGTACACAGGCAGGTGGTGAGGGAGGGGGTCACAAGGTACACGTACACATCGTGTACCTGCCCCGGTAGCAGCGGGGCATTGGTCTACAGACTGGGGTGGGAATTTTCTGTCCATCCCCACAGTGGACGTGACTATGATGGTTTAAATTATAGTGGGGTTTGGGTAGACAGTGGCTTGTAGCTGCGTTTTTTTAAATCTAAAATGTAAATAAACATGATTGCCTGATAGACCATTCTCACGAATGTCCAGAAGCATAAAGTCACCAGACACGTTTACTTTGAGTATGGTGAATGATGTAAGAGAGTCCTTCAGAAGATTTGATTTTTAATAATAAAAGACAAGAAGTCAACGTTTTGGGGTGAACTGTCCGAATTAGATGAATTTTTTTTTCGTTTTTGTTTTATTTCTATTAAGTACGTCTTGAATTCTAAGATAATGCCACCGTATATATCATGTTGTTTTTAAAAAGTTGTTTTTTTTAACAAGCTTTTATTTAATTTACAAATAAATCTTGTAACTCAAATTTGACTTCTATCACAGCGATTTGGCTCAAATTTTCCAGTTTGATCCACTTCGATGACGATACAAAGAGATCTATTTTTAAATTTTATTCGATGTTAACAGATGGCTTCATGGTTTCTTTCAGACATATTTTCCCGGGGAAAACAGCTCGAGCTGTCGCCCTGTTTACCTTAGTTGCTGTTGTTATGTACAGTACTGGCACCACGTTGATTTATTTTTATGTTTCGATTTTACAGTCTAAAACTGTTGTGTTCTCTAATAAATGCAAAGGGTGTGGTTGAATTTTTTAAAAAAGTAATAGGAAAAGTTTCGTTGCTTGTCTTATCCATTTTTATTCATTACATAATTTAATAAATCTATTCTCAAAACTAATGCATTGTCATTAAATGTCTATGTGTATAGTCGTTACCCAACACAAGAATACCACCCACACCAAGATTACTACCACAGACAAAATTACCACCGTTACAAGAATACCACCCAACCCAAAAATATCATTCAACACAAGATTACCACCCAAAACCAGAATACCACCCAATACAAGAATACTACCCACACCAAGATTACGCCACAACAGAATAATACCACCCAACACAAGAATACCACCACAGACAAAATTACCACCAACACAAGAATACCGGCCAACACAAGAATACCACACACAGTAAGATTACTACCACAGATAAAATTATCACCATCACAAGATTACCGACTATCACAAGTTTACCACCAAACATAAAATTACCACCATGTCACACCGCTGCCAGTGATCCGATCACTATTTAGAGAAGCTACTCAGGCGTGAAAGAAATTTTCCCAGAAATAAAGTCTGTAGAAAGCTCTGGTTAACCGTGTACCCGTCACATTTCAGATTGTATGACACACTAGAGGTGTGTAACTATCATACACAAACTTTGATAGGGCGCTGATTTCAAGCGAGGTTTGTTTTATGGATATTAATCTCTATCTGTGTATCTACTAGCGACGTACTTCTTTTTAAATGAATTGAATTTGTATTTATATTAAATGGATCACATTTAAATGAAAAATCAAACTAATTCATTTTTTAATGTATAGTAGTTGATGAGTACATGAGGATCTAACAATCAAAATTCCAACTCATAAAAACAGATTAAACAGATTTATAACAATATTCTAAACACGAAGCAATAAATCTATATATCGGGGTGATTTTGATGTAGAATCTGTTTACTTCAAATCTATTGTTTGATTAGAATCGTGTAGTATGGACACGAACGCTTTTAGTTTGCAAGTAACTTGCGTGAATCAATGAGGTACAAAAAAGTATATCGTGAGTGAACTCGAACCATTCGGTACCAACATACCGGCCTTTTGTCATTTCTAGTCTAACACGACACAACCAGAAATGATCTAGCAACTGATTTTAAAAATAGTGTATAGGTATGTTTTTTGAAGTTTGTTCATAGTCCAAATATTCAGCCCTTAGTCTTATTCTATTTTTAGTGTTACTCAATTTTCACATTATGAATATAATACTACATGTTGTATTTAAATGCTAAAATGGTGTTAGATATTATAAATGTTTTATAAAGATTTCTGAAATGTTAGATTTTTAGCTTGCGACCTTCCTTTATTATAGCAACTCCCTTGTATAATTATAGTTTGTTTTTTATAGTTTATGAACGATAACAAGTAAAAGTGAAATTGGTCAATGTGAGTTATCCCTTGAAACATGTCTAATGTCTAGTAAATGTCAAGAGTATTGAATAAAACAGCTGTTAGATAGAACATGTCAATAGTGTCAAACCATACCAATGCTAATAAACATTGTAAAATTACATTTTGTCCACAAGACTAAAGACGTCGTTGAATACAAATATTTAACTAACAGACGACAGCCAGGATAGGCTGTATGACAGCACCACAATGGCGGGTAAAGAAAACATTTCACAGTATTTCACAGGTGATATTATTTTTTTATACTAGTCGTAAAAAAAAGTAATTATTAACTTTTTATTAACTTTTGTAAGTCGTCTATCAAGGGAAGTAATTTACTTTTTTCAAACACAATTGGAATTTTTTAAGGGTAATTTATTTTGTTTAATTAAGACTTTAAAAATATTACACAATGGCGATCAAGTCGAATTTTTCACTATATGCATGTCATCCATCAACATTTTACAAACATACAGAGAAAAAGTCCATTCATTTTAATAAATTGCATATAAGATTTTTTAAAAGTTGGGACAAAAAACAATAGCATACTAAATTAATTGACAGATTGTTGTGTTGAAGCATCTTGTACATTTTATTTTTTTGCGATGGTGATGTTTAGATGGTTGTACTAATGGATGCTGTAGAATTATAATATGTATGTGTAAGTATATATATATATATATATATATATATATATATATATATATATATATATATATATATATATATATATATATATATATATATATATAAATATATATATATATGTATATATATATATATATAAATATATATATATATATATCTTTGTTAACGTGGTCAAGCTAATTACTTTGTTGATATCATTTTACCTGTATAGGTACACACGAAGTACAAGAATGTCTTGAAACTGAAGGGGAGGCAAATTGGGATCGTTACAAGAAACACTGCAAGAAACCTCACAATGAATTTATTCCTGTCAAACAGTTGACCATTCAACATTTCCCTCCGGGTTATAGTGAGGACATCTGTGACTTCACTAAAGCCCTGGCCGACCTGGTGGTCAGGGTATCCGTGACGTTCGCCAGTTCTAAAAGACCAGAGTTTTTTCCGGGCGGTGAAATGAAATATCCTTGCTACAGCACAAGAGGACAGAAAACACAATTCAATGGCACTGGGAGGGTGAGGTTTGTCACCAAGTACACAAAGGGAAAGGACGACTACATGCCATGCCCATGTCCTGAATGTGATTACCCGGCCACACGGAGACACGTGTGGTGGGAGGTTGTTGTACAGACAGCCAGACATGTGGTTTTTGATGAGAGTGAAATAGAAAACTCTAGCTGTAGATTATGGTATGATGAAGATAAAACTCGAGTTGTCAAGATGTATGGGTTTAAGTTAAGTGGGCCAAATACTGAACATGATTTGTGTTATTTTGCCTGTGCAACTCATGATCCTATGATAGGCGACAAACTAAAACAAATGATTAACCGTTTTGATGAGCTATGGGGGCAAATAAGTGGAAAATACAGGAGTCGTAGAGATGTGGACAAGCTGACCATTATAGTGTCACATCCTCATGGCCTTTCTAAGCAGGTCTCTGTAGGTCGCTGGGTACACAAACAGGAGGTGGGTGCAGGTACCATGTACACGTACACAACCTGTACGTGTCCGGGTAGCAGTGGGGCTATCGTCTACATACTTGGCAGTAGATTGTCCACAGCACATACCCACAGTGGTACGAACGAAAAGGGATTAAATTTTAGTGGAGTATACTTGGACTTTTAGTTATACTTTATCCAATTGTATACTTTTATTTCAGAGGCGTCGCGAGGCGAGTGTGTGTGTGGGGGGGTGCATATCGCACCCGGGGATACCATTCAGAGGGGTGAAAAATAATTGCAAGATAAATAAATGTTTTTTGCCAGTTCAACGAATGGTTGATTAGAGCTAAATAATTGCAAGATAAATAAATGTTTTTTGCCAGTTCAACGAATGGTTGATTAGAGCTAAATAATTGCAAGATAAATAAATGTTTTTGCCAGTTCAACGAATGGTTGATTAGAGCTAAATAATTGCAAGATAAATAAATGTTTTTGCCAGTTCAACGAATGGTTGATTAGAGCTAAATAATTGCAAGATAAATAAACGTTTTTTGCCAGTTCAACGACTGGTTGATTAGAGCTAAATAATTGCAAGATAAATAAATGTTGTTTGCCAGTTCAACGACTGGTTGATTAGAGCTAAATAATTGCAAGATAAATAAATGTTTTTTGCCAGTTCAACGAATGGTTGATTAGAGCTAAATAATTGCAAGATAAATAAATGTTTTTTGCCAGTTCAACGAATGGTTGATTAGAGCTAAATAATTGCAAGATAAATAAATGTTTTTGCCAGTTCAACGAATGGTTGATTAGAGCTAAATAATTGCAAGATAAATAAATGTTTTTGCCAGTTCAACGAATGGTTGATTAGAGCTAAATAATTGCAAGATAAATAAACGTTTTTTGCCAGTTCAACGAATGGTTGATTAGAGCTAAATAATTGCAAGATAAATAAATGTTGTTTGCCAGTTCAACGTCTGGTTGATTAGAGCTAAATAATTGCAAGATAAATAAATGTTTTTGCCAGTTCAACGAATGGTTGATTAGAGCTAAATAATTGCAAGATAAATAAATGTTTTTTGCCAGTTCAACGAATGGTTGATTAGAGCTAAATAATTGCAAGATAAATAAATGTTTTTTGCCAGTTCAACGAATGGTTGATTAGAGCTAAATAATTGCAAGATAAATAAATGTTTTTGCCAGTTCAACGAATGGTTGATTAGAGCTAAATAATTGCAAGATAAATAAATGTTTTTGCCAGTTCAACGAATGGTTGATTAGAGCTAAATAATTGCAAGATAAATAAATGTTTTTTGCCAGTTCAACGAATGATTGATTAGAGCTAAATAATTGCAAGATAAATAAACGTTTTTTGCCAGTTTAACGAATGGTTGATTAGAGCTAAATAATTGCAAGATAAATAAATGTTTTTTGCCAGTTCAACGAATGGTTGATTAGAGCTAAATAATTGCAAGATAAATAAATGTTTTTTGCCAGTTCAACGAATGGTTGATTAGAGCTAAATAAGCATTTTAAGTACATAATCACGATCCCAACAAGGAAAGATGTGGGGGGTGGGGAATAACACCATGACGTAAAAATGCAAACTATGGAGAAAACAATGTTACACCAAGCTATATTGACAATCGATAATATATTAATACTATTTTATTTTTACACTTTAAAGCTTTTATCTGGGGGGGGGGGTCGGTGGGAGGGTTACACTAACTGCAAACCTAACAAAGCAACAAATAGTGGGGAGGGGGTGACACCATGAGGTGCCGCATCGGGTTAAACCCGACCTAGCGACGCCACTGTTTTGTTTAAGTAAACTAACATTATAATACATATAATTGAATACTATAAGAGTGTGTGCCCAAGATTGAGATATATGTAGGTACTGTTTGTCATAAAAGACGTGCTAACACCATATCTTTACAACTGTCTCACACATCATCCTGTATGTGACGTTTGATTTACAATACTTCTACATATTAAAATAATTGTTTAACAAATTACTAGTTTCAAGACTATTTTGTAACACAACCAATGGTGATCTAACGTCTAGCTCATTCTTTCTGTGCACGGCCTCAACCAATTAGGAAGTTGAATTGTGTATGAGACTAAGTTTAGGTGGAGGTTGGGTTCGTTAAATTTATAAATGTTTATACAAAACATGTAAACAAATGTCTGTAGATCGAGTACTCTACCACCACAGCCCCTCAATTTAAGGCACTGTTGCTATCTAACACTTTTTCAGCAGATTGTCAGTCAATAAATGCAGTAATTTTCTATCCAAAATGTCATCAACACTGACATATATCGTCGCTGACATTGATGCTACTTCTCCATAAAATATAAAATATATCTATTTAAATCGAACTATTGTACAACATGTAAATCTGACCACTCGGACACACCTGCCGAAGTCCCGTAAATCTGAACACTCGGACACACCTGCCGAAGTCCCGTAAATCTGACCACTTGGACACACCTACCGAAGTCCCGTAAATCTGACCACTCGGACACACCTACCGAAGTCCTGTAAATCTGACCACTCGGACACACCTACCGAAGTCCCGTAAATCTGACCACTCGGACACACCTACCGAAGTCCCGTAAATCTGACCACTCGGACACACCTACCGAAGTTCCGTGAGGCGACAAAAGACCAGACTGTCCAGATGTAGGTGACTGATACACGTTTGTGGGTTAACACAGTGGGGGGGGGGGGGTCAATGAGAAAACGTGTGCCTATTGTGTTGTGCGTTTGTGTTACGAAATTAGAATTATAGGTAGACGGAAAACTGGAAATGATGGTTGGGTGTGTTGGGGGGGGGGGGGAGTAAGAGAAACGTACGAGATTCGTGTAGATTTGAAATAATTAAATGGTCGCTGATGTTTTAAGCAGCACAGATAAGGTTTGAGCAAGCTTTCCCACGAACATGTACACCTCTGTAAGTTTGCATCATTAATTGTGTATACATCGGCCTACACATGTTAAGCTTTACAAACAGAAACCTATGAAAAACATTGTAATTTTACCCGTCTATAATGCCTATGATTGTTAGCAATGTAGAGCCTCCATGTCAGGTTTGTTTGTAATGTAGAGCCTCCATATCAGCGGCGTAGCTAGGATTTCCGGGCCTGTATGCAAAGATTATCAGTGGTCACCTTTGTCAGCTGTTAGGCTACAACAGAGTTAAACGAAGAAATCAACTGCTACTTCAGATGTAGAGTTTTAAATAATATAAATATTCTGTACATTTTGTATTTTATGCAACCTGATTGTTTATGTATACTATACTATTATGTAGGCATACAACCCTGTAGTTTTGTAAAAATGTGTCAGGCTTACCGTCACTTTGTTTTTCAAGTAACCAAACACAGTAGGGTCACAAGACGGGGGACAGAGGTGCGGTCCGCATAGGCTGACAACATTAAGGCGTGACACCATGACCAAACATTGTCAAATTTATTGACAAATTATGTTGTAGTCGGCTAAAATAATAAAAGATACGTCGAAGAGGGGAGACACCCCACCGAAAAAGCCAAGTTGTTGGAGATGATGGGGTGACACCTTTGGTAAACACGTAGGGGAACATCCGACCTTGCGCCGTCACTAACACACATTATTTTTTTAAAAACTGCGCATGTTCTATTGAGATCTGTTTCTTCGCATGCTTTTAATTTCGCAAAATAATTAATAAGTTCCTTAATTGAGTGGCCAACAGCACCGCCTCACTGCCGGGCCGAGGTCATCCAAAAAAAATAATTAAATTTTAATGCTAGAAACCTTCCCAAATGACAGAGTTTCTTTCAGGCATGTTTTCAAAAATAAATGTCTTGGAAAAAAACACTGCCTAGAGTATTCTCAACGACTTCCTAAATTTTCTTGGCGATTGTATGAAAACCAAAAATTTACAGCTTTAAATTATTTCTACAGTAGAAAAGAAACTGGATTTCCTTTTTCTTTTTAAAATTATTTACATAAAACAAATATTGAAATTCCAATGTAAAAGTTTTAGTTTTTTTAAAGAGGAAAAGCACCCCTATGTGCCTTCAGCGCATATGCCTTGCTTACGCTAGCTCTACGGTAGCTTTAGGTAGCTTTACGCTAGCTTTACATTAGCTTTACGGTAGCTATGCAACTGCTCCATATGTCAGGTTGTGTCTCGTGTATGTTGGTCTACCTACAGTCTAAAGTCTACACAATTGAGTACATATCAATAAAGTAATACGTCGTTTAAGTTCAAAGTTCAAGCCATAATAAAGGAAGTGACGTAACACACCCCAAGACTTGAAGTCTGTAGGCGATGGGTCACTGCCCACTAACGACCTTGTCAAGCTGAGGTACCGGCTTAATTACAGGTATCACAACAAACTCTCTAGCCCGATAGCCTACATGCTGGCGTTCAAGTATATAAAGTATAGCGTGAAGCACTGAAATTTCTTTGAAAGCCCTCAGAACAACATAAAGTAGGATTCGTTGAAAACAATTCTTTCAAACACCAGGAATAAAAATATATACTGCTAGAGCGGCAGAATATAGTTTAAATATAATGTTTTACAGTAGTAAATTTTACTATCGAGTAAAACGAAAAAAAAAACGCACAGAAACCAGTTTTTGGTATATCAATAAAACCATCCGGTACCTCAGTTATCTGTGATAATATTTTTAGATTTCCGCTACCGTTTTTCCCCGCTACGACAAGAATGAAAACTGGGATGTATTTCCTGGGGTACAGCTGGTGGTTGCGTTCAAATTTTGCTCGTAAACCGCTGTCACCTTCCACACAGCAACACGAAATATCACAGTAGACACAGAGTTATTATATCAAAAGTTAAACTGTTCTAAATGATCAAAAGTAGAAAGTTTAGATTTAATGAAAAGAGATCTGGACTAAAATAGTGTTAACTCCACATGGAAAAGAAAATGGGTAACTTGAAATCAAGAGCAGAGAGTGAGAAAAGATTTCTTGGCCAAGTTGAATGGAATTCGGCAGTGGAAGGATGTACAATTTTGTCAGACACATATGCAGGTACTTGCTATATATTTTTTTCTGGAATGTTAAACTCATTCGATGTACTTCGTCTAGTACAATCTTAATACCACCCTATTTTGTTGTTTTATACTTACAGCTAATCACGTGGATAACTTAGCAGACAACACAAGTACTAGAGCCAGTGATGACGACATATCAAAATATTTTACAGGTACTGACATTTTTCTCAGATTGTTCTAAATGTTAATCTGGAATTTGGCGATTATATTAGCAGCATACTAACGCACGTGAATCCATGAACAGACGTGTAGACACGTCACGACTGAAACTGAAGGTTTTTGATTACTTGTGTACCAATCGATGATCATTTGTTTTTCTTAAAGCAACAAATGATTTAAAAGAAGAAAACAATATTAGGCGATATTTGTTATGTATAAACTATTTTTGAAAAAAAGCCAAAAAAAAATATCGTTTTCCATGAACCTTGTCTTCTTATCTAGTACCGGAAATGCTAGTACAAACTTGTCTTGACAAACATGCTAAACAAACCGATTAGAGAGTTTCTGTTGGCTGATGGTGTGGCGTGATGTAAAAGATTGCTATTTCGTTTTTATCGCCATTATTCAATTCGTACTTAAAATTTAACTTAATCATTGGAAATCTGAGTAAAATATGAATTAGGAACAGTTGAATCAAAATAAATAATTTGACCTAGAAGCTAGACAACATGTAGTGTGTGTAAAGTAGGAGGAATGAGGGACGGAGGGGGGGGAGGGTAACACCGCGAGAGTGTTATCTGGGGAGTACAGTGTAAACATGGTGAGGGGTGGAAGAAGGCGTTGTGACTGAAATAGCAATGTAAACAGAAAGTAATACTTCAACGCCAAGGGTAGAAAAAGGTACAGAATATAGTCCAAGTAAAGACAGAACAGTCAGAACCCAACGGGATCCGAACCTATCATTCCACACGGCACATAATCGCCTCGCCTTCCATGCATCAAGTCAGACGTGTAACCATTCTGCCAATCAGCTCTACAAAAATAGAGCTTTCACGACAGACCACTATCACAACTTGTGCACGGCGTGACCTTTGAACCCCGAAGGGTCTGACTGCTAGCCTCATAAACACAACAAGGACCATTATTGGACTACACAGGGGGAGTACAGCAGCCGACGTTTCTAAACAAAAGGAAACTGGGTCGTCTGGTACGCAGACAAAAAAGTAAATGATAATTTCCCAACAAAATACCGAATTATCTTCTTATTTCCTACAAAATGTAGCCGGGATTTTAATACTTTTATACTACCATATTTTCCCCTCTTCCACAATCATGATTGTTTCATTCCTTGCCATCATGGCTGATCCCCTTTTTGTGTAGAGCTCATGCTGGTGTAGTTAAGTGTTGTCTCATGCTGATGTAGTTATGTGTTGTCTCATGCTGATGTAGTTATGTGTTGTCTCATGCTGGTGTAGTTATGTGTTGTCTCATGCTGATGTAGTTATGTGTTGTCTCATGCTGATGTAGTTATGTGTTGTCTCATGCTGGTGTAGTTATGTGTTGTCTCATGCTGATGTAGTTATGTGTTGTCTCATGCTGATGTAGTTATGTGTTGTCTCATGCTGATGTAGTTATGTGTTGTCTCATGCTGATGTAGTTATGTGTTGTCTCATGCTGGTGTAGTTATGTGTTGTCTCATGCTGATGTAGTTATGTGTTGTCTCATGCTGGTGTAGTTATGTGTTGTCTCATGCTGGTGTAGTTATGTGTTGTCTCATGCTGATGTAGTTATGTGTTGTCTCATGCTGGTGTAGTTATGTGTTGTCTCATGCTGATGTAGTAATGTGTTGTCTCATGCTGTTGTAGTTATGTGTTGTCTCATGCTGGTGTAGTTATGTGTTGTCTCATGCTGATGTAGTTATGTGTTGTCTCATGCTGGTGTAGTTATGTGTTGTCTCATGCTGGTGTAGTTATGTGTTGTCTCATGCTGATGTAGTTATGTGTTGTCTCATGCTGATGTAGTTATGTGTTGTCTCATGCTGATGTAGTTATGTGTTGTCTCATATTGATGTAGTTATGTGTTGTCTCATGCTGATGTATTTATGTGTTGTCTCATGCTGTTGTAGTTATGTGTTGTCTCATGCTGATGTAGTTATGTGTTGTCTCATGCTGGTGTAGCCTAGTGTTGTCTCATGCTGGTGTAGTTATGTGTTGTCTCATGCTGATGTAGTTATGTGTTGTCTCATGCTGATGTAGTTATGTGTTGTCTCATGCTGGTGTAGTTATGTGTTGTCTCATGCTGGTGTAGCCTAGTGTTGTCTCATGCTGGTGTATTTATGTGTTGTCTCATGCTGGTGTAGTTATGTGTTGTCTCATGCTGGTGTAGCCTAGTGTTGTCTCATGCTGGTGTAGTTATGTGTTGTCTCATGCTGGTGTAGTTATGTGTTGTCTCATGCTGGTGTAGTTATGTGTTGTCTCATGCTGATGTAGTTATGTGTTGTCTCATGCTGATGTATTTATGTGTTGTCTCATGCTGTTGTAGTTATGTGTTGTCTCATGCTGATGTAGTTATGTGTTGTCTCTTGCTGATGTAGTTATGTGTTGTCTCATGCTGGTGTAGTTATATGTTGTCTCATGCTGATGTAGTTATGTGTTGTCTCATGCTGGTGTAGTTATGTGTTGTCTCATGCTGATGTAGTTATGTGTTGTCTCATGCTGGTGTAGTTATGTGTTGTCTCATGCTGATGTAGTTATGTGTTGTCTCATGCTGATGTAGTTATGTGTTGTCTCTTGCTGATGTAGTTATGTGTTTTCTCATGCTGGCGTAGTTATGTGTTGTCTCATGCTGATGTAGTTATGTGTTGTCTCATGCTGGTGTAGTTATGTGTTGTTTCATGCTGATGTAGTTATGTGTTGTCTCATGCTGGTGTAGTTATGTGTTGTCTCATGCTGGTGTAGTTATGTGTTGTCTCATGCTGATGTAGTTATGTGTTGTCTCATGCTGGTGTAGTTATGTGTTGTCTCATGCTGATGTAGTTATGTGTTGTCTCTTGCTGATGTAGTTATGTGTTGTCTCATGCTGATGTAGTTATGTGTTGTCTCATGCTGGTGTAGTTATGTGTTGTCTCATGCTGGTGTAGTTATGTGTTGTCTCATGCTGATGTAGTTATGTGTTGTCTCATGCTGATGTATTTATGTGTTGTCTCATGCTGTTGTAGTTATGTGTTGTCTCATGCTGATGTAGTTATGTGTTGTCTCTTGCTGATGTAGTTATGTGTTGTCTCATGCTGATGTAGTTATGTGTTGTCTCATGCTGATGTAGTTATGTGTTGTCTCATGCTGGTGTAGTTATGTGTTGTCTTATGCTGATGTAGTTATGTGTTGTCTCATGCTGATGTAGTTATGTGTTGTCTCATGCTGGTGTAGTTATGTGTTGTCTCATGCTGTTTTAGTTATGTGTTGTCTCATGCTGATTTAGTTATGTGTTGTCTCATGCTGATGTAGTTATGTGTTGTCTCATGCTGATGTAGTTATGTGTTGTCTCATGCTGATGTGGTTATGTGTTGTCTCATGCTGATGTAGTTATGTGTTGTCTCATGCTGGTGTAGTTATGTGTTGTCTCATGCTGATGTAGTAATGTGTTGTCTCATGCTGTTGTAGTTATGTGTTGTCTCATGCTGATGTAGTTATGTGTTGTCTCATGCTGGTGTAGTTATGTGTTGTCTCATGCTGGTGTAGTTATGTGTTGTCTCATGCTGATGTAGTTTTGTGTTGTCTCATGCTGATGTATTTATGTGTTGTCTCATGCTGTTGTAGTTATGTGTTGTCTCATGCTGATGTAGTTATGTGTTGTCTCTTGCTGATGTAGTTATGTGTTGTCTCATGCTGATGTAGTTATGTGTTGTCTCATGCTGATGTAGTTATGTGTTGTCTCATGCTGGTGTAGTTATGTGTTGTCTCATGCTGATGTAGTCATGTGTTGTCTCATGCTGATGTAGTTATGTGTTGTCTCATGCTGGTGTAGTTATGTTTTGTCCCATGCTGATTTAGTTATGTGTTGTCTCATGCTGATGTAGGTATGTGTTGTCTCATGCTGATGTAGTTATGTGTTGTCTCATGCTGATGTAGTTATGTGTTGTCTCATGCTGATGTAGTTATGTGTTGTCTCATGCTGATGTAGTTATGTGTTGTCTAAAGCTGATGTTGTTATGTGTTGTCTCATGTTGATGTAGTTATGTGTTGTCTCATGCTGATGTAGTTATGTGTTGTCTCATGCTGGTGTAGTTATGTGTTGTCTCTTGCTGATGTAGTTATGTGTTGTCTCATGCTGATATAGTTATGTGTTGTCTCATGCTGATGTAGTTATGTGTTGTCTCATGCTGGTGTAGTTATGTGTTGTCTCATGCTGATGTAGTTATGTGTTGTCTCATGCTGATGTAGTTATGTGTTGTCTCATGCTGGTGTAGTTATGTGTTGTCTCATGATGGTGTGGCCCTGTGTTGAATCATTGTGTTGTTGTGTTTGCTGTTTCTAATACTTAATGCACGATTATTTCTCAGTACTTCCAGGTACTTGCCAGTACTTGTCAGTACTTAAAATGGCTGCATAAATGGAAAAAGTGTGAGGGGGGGGGTATGTCAACTGATGAAATGCTTGCAGTAATACCACAGATCGTTTACCTGTACAGGTACACATGAAGTCCAAGAATGTCTTGAAGGTCAAGGTGAGGCAGATCTACACACACACCTGATAAAATGTGAGAAAAATCCTGGCCATGAAAAGTTTATACCTGTAAATTACCTGTCGTTTGGATGCAATGACAACGACCTGTGTGACTTTATAAAAGCTGTGGCTGACTTAACCGTGAGGATAGCCGTTAACTTCACCAGTCCAGACAGACCAGAGTTTATCCCACGCACTAAAGATCCATATCCTTGCTACACCACCAGGGGACAGAACTCACTGAGGACAGGGACGGGGAGGGTGGTTAGGGTAACCAAGTACACAGAGGGAATGGTCGGCTATAGAACTTGTCCATGTCCTGAATGTGACCACTCGGACACACCCAGCCGGGGGTGGTGGGAAGTGTACGTTCAGACAGCCAGACATGTGGTTTATGATTCCAGTGAGGCGAGACAGTCCAGGTGTAGGTTGTGGTTTGATGATGATCAAAGTCCATTGGTCAACATTTATGGGTGGAAGGTGTGTGGGTCGTCCGACACGGAGGGAGATGTGTGTCACTTGTATTGTGCGACACATGACACAGAGGTGGGCGACACACTGGAGAAGATGGTGGCTCGGTTTGGTGGGGTATGGAGGGAGGTAAGGGACAAATACAAAAGTCGTAGAGACGTGGACAAGCTGACCATTATAGTGTCACATCCTCATGGCTGTTCTAAGCAGGTCTCTGTAGGTCACTGGGTGGACAGGCAGGTGGTGATGGGTCGACGGACCAGGTACACGTACACAACGTGTACCTGTCCAGGTAGCAGTGGGGCTGTCGTCTACAGACTGGGGTGTGACTGGTCTTACCACCCCCATAGTGGAGCTAACTCTAAACTTAATTCAGGTCAGTTAAACTATAGTGGAGTGTACTTTGATTAAATTATGGTGGATTATACAATAGTAGAATGTACTTTGATTAAATTCTGGTAGTTTAAACTATAGTGCAGTGTTGCTTCATGATCTTCTCGCTATAAACAAGAAAATGTGAAACATCTTTAATTGATTAGATATTTGCTACCTTGGACTCTTTTAATGTGGAGTATTTGTTTGTTTTTTATGTGTTTATTTTAGAATTTGGTAAAATATTAAAATTGAAGCTTTGTGAATAAATTTAATTTAACCACATTTTTGTGTTTAGGTTATCTTTGTAAAATTGTTTTTTTTATTTCTGTAAACAAAGAGAGAACAATATACAGGACAGCTGAGTTGGTCCCACTTTCATTGGTCTAAAGTCTTTGTGATAATGACCAATCTCATTCAGGTGTCCAGTTGTGGTCACTTCTCACAGCCCTCTAGTCAGATACCAGCTGATATAGATGTGCTAGATGGTTCAAGAAGTTAAACAAACAAATATATCTGTTGCAAGTTGTTTTAATAACACCAGGAGACACAAGCTGTTTTAATAACACCAGGAGACACAAGCTGTTTTAATAACACCAGGAGACACAAGCTGTTTTAATAACACCAGGAGACACAAGCTGTTTTAATAACACCAGGAGACACAAGCTGTTTTAATAACACCAGGAGACACAAGCTGTTTTAATAACACCAGGAGACACAAGCTGTTTTAATAACACCAGGAGACACAAGCTGTTTTAATAACACCAGGAGACACAAGCTGTTTTAATAACACCAGGAGACACAAGCTGTTTTAATAACACCAGGAGACACAAGCTGTTTTAATAACACCAGGAGACACAACATATTTTAATAACACCAGGAGACACAACCTGTTTTAATAACACCAGGAGACACAACCTATCCTGAGAATGACACCAGGAGACACAACCTATCGTGAAATTAATTTATCGATCTGCTATCGACACTAATAATCAATATTCTATTTTAGGAGCTTTTGTAATAGCAGTACAACAACAAAGCGGTGCCATATTTTAGCTCTAACAAGAGTCTAACATCCCCACATAGGTGAGTCTAACATTACCACACGGGTGAGTCTAACATTACCACATAGGTGAGTCTAACATTACCACACAGGTGAGTCTAACATTACCATACAGGTGAGTCTATCATCACCACACAGGTGAGTCTATCACACAGGTGAGTCTAACATCACCACACAGGTGAGTCTAACATTACCACACAGGTGAGTCTAACATTACCACACAGGTGAGTCTAACATTACCACACAGGTGAGCCAAACATCACCACACAGGTGAGTCTACTTATCATTTAGTTAATGGTTAACCAACCTATCTTCTCAGTCACACACCCAACCCCTTGTCCAACCTATCTCCATACACCCAACAACGAACCAACCCCTTCTTAACATCCATCCTATCTAGTTTCCAAGCTGATGGGAACAATTTGCCGTCATGTTTAATATTACAGATGGTCCATTGAATATTTGGTAATGATGTAGTTGTAATCGTTTTATCTTTGTTTTACCGACAGAAAATATATGTTACTTGTGCACACAATATGGCTTGTCAAGAAGACGATTCACAACATTTCAAGGGTAATCTTTACTTATTTGTATGTATATAGTGCATGTCACAAGATTTTTGATTAAACGGTTCTCGTGTTCTGGTAGTGGTGTAGTTATTGTGTGGAATCATTCACTGGTATTTTAAAAGACTACCCGTTATCCATGGATAACTGTGGGTTTCGTGGGTTATCCATAAATGACATCACTCCTTTCACTTATCGTCACAAAGAAAAACCAGACCCCACATTCAAATAGACGTCACACCTCAGACGTTTTTGTCTTTTAAAAACACCTATTTCGGCTGCGCATGTGTCTGACCACACTATCCCTTCATATGCTGAGGTCACAAAAACAGGTAAACTCTACTTCACCTGCCATGTGTCCCGCCAAGTCCCTTGAGGCAACTTTATCATTCACAATTTTTAAATTATCATCTTAGCTATTTAGGCACTTTAGCGTAGAAGCTGGGGTATTTAGGAAACTTAAGTTACGCAAATAGGCCCTATTATTTCAAATAAAATTATATCCCAAATTAGCCAGTTCCATAAGGTAAACAAACAAATATTTATATAAAATAATTAAGGCATGCAATAGTTTAGTATAAAAACTCATTATTGGCATAGGTTCTAGATCTAGATAGAGCTAGATCTAGATGTAGAATCTACGGATTAAGTCTACTTTTTTCCGTAGATCTAGATCTAGAACCTATATAAATCACATGTATTCTCGAATATATTATCATTGAAGCTAAAAAGCAAAGATTTATATCAAATATTTAAGGACTAACATAGTTTAATAAAGAAACTCAATAATTTATTGCGATTTTATAATTGTTTTTATTTTTAACTAATTAATTTTGGTTTGACCTAGATCTGGATTCCAGATTTTAGATCTAGGATTGACTTTCCCTTCGTCCGACAGCTTATCTGTAGTTTTAGAGAAATTTATTGTATAATCAAATTAGAAGAACTGTTGAAAATCGATAATAGTGTTGGAATCTAATAAAAATAGAAAACGGACGTATCGTTAAAGCTATAGCCGACAGAAAATTAGTTTTATAATACGTTAAACTTTTGAATGGGCACCAAAATCTTTGATGGAAGCCGCCATTATTGTTATAAAAAGTAAATAAATCATGTGACGTCACTTTAAGTAAAGTCATTGTTCTGAACTTTTAAAATTAAAGTGGTTAATCTACCAATGAATATATCAATAAATAAATTATCGTCTTTAAATTAATTTGTGATTAACAGTTTGGTCAAAAAGAACATTGTTCTCTACCTAAATGTATATTTTACAGCTCTACACATAGTGCAGATTCTCTCCTGTAACCAAGCAGACAATAATAAACAGTGGCGTAGCGTGGTCGGGTGTCAGCCGGTGCGGTACTTAACGGGGACAAACTTTCAATTTTCGATTTGCACCCCCCCTCAAATTTTTCTCTATATATTTTACTATTTTTTGCCTTGCTGTCACCCCTCTAAATGGTGTCACCCGGTGCGGTCCGCACCCCCCGCCCACCCTTCGCTACGCCTCTGTAAATAAATATACAAACATGTAAACAAACTTGAGTTTTAGTAGTATATAGATACATAGATAGAAAATAGATATATTTCTTGTCTATCTGTTCTTTTAAATGTTAGCTATCAAGTCTTTAAACCCAATCTTATACGGTAAGCACCTATGCCAGTTCCTTAAAATGTGCACGTCAATCTCCTACTACAATTCGATAACATCTACACACTTAATTGAATAGATTAATCAATTAAAATTAGTCATCAATTTAAATGTGATATGAAATACAATATAGGAAGATAATAGCCAGTCTGTTTATCCATTTTCCCATGGGCTATGTAGAGAAGGTCGTCAATCAAACATATTGAAAAAAATACTTAAAGCGATAAATATTTAAATGACCAAACGAAATAAAAGAACACATTCATTAACCATAAAACTAAAAGTAAATGCTTGGTTACTGAAGAGATATGTTTAATACATTTTGGCGTACATGTTTTTTCTGTAAAGATCAGCCCATTTGTTAGTGTATTTAAGGTGTTTTTATCTATTTTATTCAAACTGTGGTTATTATTTGCATTGTAGTGATCGTTGCAGAATTTGTATTTTAGTTGCATAAAGGTGTTTAACGTCTTAGTGAATGATTAGAGCAGTATAATATTTACCTGTACAGGTACGCACGAAGTACAAGAATGTCTCGAGGGGGAAGCTGAAGCAGATCTACACACACACTTTGCTGACTGTACGAAAAATCCTGGCCATGCAGGGTTTATACCTGTAAACAAGTTCACTGTTGGACACTTTCCATCTGGTTACCATGACAACGACCTTTATGAACTCACAAAAGCTGTAGCTGATATCACGGTTAGTATAGCCGTTAAGTTCACCAGTCCAGACAGACCCGAGTTTGTGCCAGGCACTCAAGATCCATATCCTTGCTACAGCTCCAGGGGTAAGAAGCTATTGAGGACAGGGACGGGGAGGGTGTTTGCATTGACCAAGTACACAGAGGGCATGGACCGGGCAGACGGCGACTACAGAACTTGTCCATGCCCTGAATGTGTCAAGTCTGCCACGCCCAGCAAAGTGTGGTGGGAAATTTTTGTGCAGACAGCCAGACATGTGGTGTTTGATGAGAGTGAGGCGAGACAGTCCAGCTGTAGGTTGTGGTTTGATGATGATCAAAGTCCAGTGGTTAAGATGTGTGGGCTGGGGATGGACGTATCAGTCACTGAGGGAGATATGTGTGACGTGTACTATGCTACACATGACGTACAGGTCGGTGACAGACTTCAAGAGATGGGGAAGCGATACAGTCAACTCGGTGGGAAGGTCATTCAAAAATACAGGGATGGTAGAGATGTGGACAAGCTGACCATCATAGTGTCACATCCGCATGGCTGTTCTAAGCAGGTCTCTGTAGGTCACTGGGTTCACAGGGAGGTACTGGGCGACGATGGCAACTACAAGTTTACCAAATACAGGTATACGAACAGTACCTGTCCAGGTAGCAGTGGTGCTCTGGTATACATTGTGGGGTGCTGGTCGGTCCACCCCCACAGTGGGTCAAAACCTGATGGAATCAACTACAGTGGCGTGATGTTGGAATAAAACATTAATGAATCAACTACAGTGGCGTGATGTTGGAATAAAACATAAATGAATCAACTACAGTGGCGTGATGTTGGAATAAGACATTAATGAATCAACTACAGTGGCGTGATGTTGGAATAAGACATTAATGAATCAACTACAGTGGCATCATGTTGCAAAAAGACATTATTTTGTTCTCTTTTTTCCACACTTTAAACAACTATCATTATTAATCAGTAAATGAATCGAATGTATCAACATAATATTCTTTATAAAAGTTGTTTTCCTTTTCTATGTAAATTTGGTATTGCAGCTTAACACAATGCATGTAAAATAAAGTATGTAACTAAAATTTATTGTAACATTTCAAATGCAAGGAATCCCTTAGATTTACCCATTATTGATTTCCAATTCTATAATCAAGTTAGTATCAATGTAGTTAGTGAAAATTTTTCTACGTTAGTGTAACACTACTAGGTCAGTGTAAGCAGTTTGATGTCGTAAAAACATGTTTAGGTGGTTGAGTGACGTATTTCAAATCTTATCGCATCATTGTTTGCTTAACAAGAAAGTAGACAGCCGACTCAGAGGCTTTGAAAGAAGATCCCTCCAACGCATCCTCAGGATAAAGTGGGACGACAAAGTCCCAAACAAGGAAATATGGCGAAGGACAGGAATAAACGACATTGTCTCAGAAGTTAGAACGAGGAGATGGAGATGGCTGGGCCATGTCCTACGCATGAGCAAAAAAAGACTCCCCAACATGGCGCTGAAGTGGAACCCACCCGGAAAGAGAAGTAGAGGAAGACCACTGGGAACATGGAGGAGGGAGATGGAAGAAGAAGTAGTGCAGGCTACTGGCAAAACCTGGCATGAACTAAAGTGGCTCGCCCAGGACAGGGTGGAATGGCGGAGATTTGTTGTTGCCCTATACTCCACAGGGAGTGATGAGGATTAAGTAAGTAAGTTTGCTTAATATCTAATTAAATTGTAATTTTCAAACTTATTTAAAACAAAAGAAAGTATGAATGACTGTGGAGAAACTAATCAATATCCAATTATAGAACACTTTGATCACTTTTTAATCAAAGAAACTGTTTAATCTATGAAATTCAATGTTCAACAAATCTATTACTCTGATTGTTTACTTTAAAATCATATTATCGAGTATTTATGTTAAATATATCGTATTGACAATGATTAGGTAATCAGTTTAAATGTTTTGGGATCGTTACTGATGAAAAGATTGTTTTCTTACTTGTATAACTGCTGGTTTGAGGTAGTGTGTGAGGTGTTCATGGTATTGTCATCTCAATGTAATTAATAATCGCCGCTAATTACAATATATCATTCTAAAATATTGAACAGTTTAAGCCGTTAAAATTTATTTAAAATTATAACAACAGTGTATTTTTAAAGGAAACCTTTAAATTGTCTACAATTGTTCGTTATGAAGATTGAAGAAACTTTCTCCTGTCTTAGATTTATCATCAGTGAAATAATATTAATAATACTGCCCATGATATCGTCTTTTACAAAACAAACAACAGTATGGGCCCACACTTTTATGGGCTCACACTTTTATGGGCTCACACTTTTATGGGCCCACACTTTTATGGGCTCACACTTTTATGGGCCCACACTTTTATGGGCTCACACTTTTATGGGCCCACACTTTTATGGGCTCACACTTTTATGGGCCCACACTTTTATGGGCCCACACTTTTATGGGCCCACACTTTTATGGGCTCACACTTTTATGGGCTCACACTTTTATGGGCCCACACTTTTATGGGCTCACACTTTTATGGGCCCACACTTTTATGGGCTCACACTTTTATGGGCCCACACTTTTATGGGCTCACACTTTTATGGGCCCACACTTTTATGGGCTCACACTTTTATGGGCCCACACTTTTATGGGCCCACACTTTTATGGGCTCACACTTTTATGGGCTCACACTTTTATGGGCCCACACTTTTATGGGCCCACACTTTTATGGGCCCACACTTTTATGGGCTCACACTTTATGGGCTCACAGCTAATGGGCCCACACTTTTATGGGCTCACACTTTTATGGGCTCACACTTTTATGGGCCCACACTTTTATGGGCCCACACTTTTATGGGCCCACACTTTTATGGGCCCACACTTTTATGGGCCCACACTTTTATGGGCTCACACTTTTATGGGCTCACACTTTTATGGGCTCACACTTTTATGGGCTCACACTTTTATGGGCCCACACTTTTATGGGCTCACACTTTTATGGGCTCACACTTTTATGGGCCCACACTTTTATGGGCTCACACTTTTATGGGCCAACACAATGCTACCGTCTTATAGGCTTCTACAATACAGTAAGGACTACTCAGTGTAATTTCAAGACAACTGAAATAAGGGGAATTAACTTTCTTTAGTTTAATTTTTGAAAGTATTTCAACAGTTACCTACCCTGTGCTGTTTTAGTCGACTATCGATACATTCATTCATTAAGTGATCGATGAACTGTTTGCCACGGAATGTGTAAAGTATCGTGCTTTGTGTAATGTATCGTGTTTGTGTAAGGTATTGTGTTTGTGTAAGGTATCGTGTTTGTGTAAGGTATCGTTTTTGTGTAAGGTATCGTGTTTGTGTAAGGTATCGTGTTTGTGTAAGGTATCGTGTTTTGTGTAAATTATTTTGTTTATGTAAGGTATCGTGTTTGTGTAAGATATCGTGTTTGTGTAAGGTATCGTGTTTGTGCAGTAAATAAGTAGTATCGATACGTGTCTGGAATAGAAAACATCCCAGAGGATGATAAAAGCAAGTGGAACATCATACACCAACACGCCCGTATTACATTCGTGCTGCAGGTTGCTACACATGTGCTGTACACGTGACACACGAGTGCAATTTCTTTGTTACACACTGCAACACATGTGAAACACGTGTCAGCTGTGTAATCACGGAACACGCCCTAAGAGAGGTGGCGGTCTCAAACAGTCGGTATGATTCAAGACGTGTAAGCATTGCATTCTTTCATGTCAACAACACGGTCTGATTCAAGACGTGTAAGCATTGCATTCTTTCATGCCAACAACACGGTATAGGTTTTTTATTTCCCCTATTCAGTCGGAGCGATCAATGTTCTAATTATAAATAGTTCCATCACACGGTAGTTACAGCGATACCACAACAAGACCACAACAACACGACCAACCAGTGGTGCCATGTACAGGATATAACAGACGAAGGTGGGTGTAGATTGTTTAAGTCGTTTGGCGTTAAATAAATATAATTGTATAGAATGTGTAGTTCCAAGTTTTGTTTTTTAAACTTCATCGTTTGAATATATAGTTTATATTAATGGGCAACTGGACGGTTACATTATTTTACTCACCAAAAAACATGAACAATCAGAAAAATGTCTGTTTACACATTAGGATCAGACATAAAGTAGCGCACCATTGGTGAATGTCAACTTTAAGTATAACATTGCTTTAAGTATAACATTACTTTAAGTATAACACATTTCCTGTTAGCTACTTGTTTCATAGAACGATTGAAATTTTCTGCAGTTTTTATCTAGCCAAGCATTTACTTTTATTACTATGATAGCGTAGAATGTAATCGATTAAAATGGTTTTATTGACAGCAAGCTACCCTACACTGTTGGAGTGAATCTAACGGATGTTTTAATAATCAGATCGATTCGTTCATACGACCACAGGGGTATGGCTTGTGATGAAGACGTATCCAGCTATTTTAAAGGTCATTACATTTTTAGTTTCAAACATCTTTGTGTAAATGAGAAAGGCTTTGAAGACATTGCTCCATTGATGTGGTGTCATCATAAAAATGCTGAGTTGGTATTTTCTCATCGTGAAGCTGTGACTGTTGGTGGTTGTAAATTCTTTCACGTCGTTCTATGTTACAATGAAAGGTTTGTATTGCTAAAACTTGTTTTGTTTACCTATACAGGTACACATGAAGTACAAACATGTCTTGAAGGTCAAGGTGAGATAGGTTTAGCTGGTTATCAGAATCAGTGCAACAAATCACACAAAGGTTTTGTCCCGGTCAATAATTTGACCGTCCAACATTTCCCCCCTGGATACCAGGATAAAGAACTCTATGACTTTACCAAGGCGGTGGCTGATCTAACGGTCAGGATAGTTCTTAAATACACCAGTCCAGACAGGCCAGAGTTTGTACCAGGCACTAAAGATCCATATCCTTTCTACAACACCAGGGGACAGAACTCATTGCGGACAGGGACGGGGAGGGTGTACAATGTGATCAAGTACGAGGAGGGAATGGATGAAAATCTGGGCCCGTACAGAACTTGTCCATGTCCTGAATGTGTCACGTCTGCCACACCACGCAACGTGTGGTGGAGAGTTGATGTGGTGACAGCAAGACATGTGGTGTTTGATGAGAGTGAGGCGAGACAAACAAGATGTCGTCTGTGGTTTGATTACAATAAATGTCCAGTGGTCAACCTCTGTGGGTGGGGGCTGGGTGGGACGGAAAGTGACGGAGACTGGTGTAGCGTGTATTGCTGGAGTCACGACTCTAACTTGTGTGATAAGCTGCAACTCTTGCTGGAGTTGTTCAGTTTTCAGTGGTTTGGTGTCTCCCACAAATACAAACGTCAACGACAAGTTGGAAGACTCGCCATCGTAGTGTCGCATCCCCACGGATGCTGTAAGCAGGTCTCGGTGGGTCGCTGGATACACAGGCAGGTGGTGGTTAATGACTGGACCAGGTACACGTACACAACGTCTACCTGCCCAGGTAGCAGCGGGGCCATGGTCTACAGACTGGGATTTGTTTCTAATCACCCCCACAGTGGGGCAGGATTTCGAGGCCTGAATTATAGTGGGGTGTGTGGTGACCTAGATTAAGTGTAAATTGGTCGTTTGTAGAATTCGACAAAGTTATCACATACATTTCACATTATATTCAATGTTTGTCTATTTTTACAAACTTTTATTTGACTCACTTCTTCTGTCTGTCGTCAGTGTGTCGTCAGTCTGTCAGTCTAGATCGAAACGCCCGAGCAAAATTATGGGCACTTCTAACTGACAGATACGGTTCGTAATTAATATGTGGGTCAAGACATGAAGACAATGCAACATGACATTAAATTTGTCTTATTTGGTTGCCTAATTATTTTTTATGAATTATTAAAAGTGTGTCCAGATTAGTCTCATCTAACTATTCCGCACTATTAGACACGTGTCATTACGTTCGTTAGGTGCACAATGGTTTTTAGTCATGCAACTCTATTGTAAATTTAAAACATTTAAAGTACTGAAAAAGAAATTCATAAAAAATGAAATGTTTTCATGACAAGCTTTTATGTAATAATCCACTAAAAAGTAGAAAATAAAACATACACTACTATTCAAATAACTATAAAGAAAAGCATGGATCTCTTCCTAAATATTAGTAAAGGTATCAAATAGATACTAAAGTGACCCACGCTTTTCTTTATTTAAAGTTATTTTTAAGTTATTTAAATAGTAGTGTATTATTTATTTTCTCCTTTTAGTGTATTATTATATAAAAGCTTGTTATTAAAACGTTTTTATGAACTTTTTTTTAACCTCTCCTTTATAAATCTGACATTATAATCTGCTGTTTTATAGTTGAATTCAGAGGAATAAAACGTTATTAACATTATAACCTGTTTTATAGCTGAATTTATAGGAATAAAAAACTATTTGATGGAATGTATGTAAAAAATATACAATTATTTTTAAACTGTCATATTTTAAAGATGCAGTTTCGTTATTTTCAAATATTTGACACAAAAAAGTATTTCAATGAAAATATTTCCCAAATTACCTACGTAAAACAGATCTTACCACCCCCCCCCCCCCAGCATACTTGCTACAAACGTTTAACTAAAGCTTGTGTTACAATGGTGCTATAAATAGCTACACCTGTGTCTTACCACCAGGTTTTGTGTGACCTGCAGGTACACAGCTATTTATAGAGACCTGTCGTCTGGCTGTTTATTGAAGCGTGATCAGGCACAGAAATCGATTATCGATCATATTTTATAAAATAGACTGATTGCAAATGAGATCATGTTTTGTCAAATATACAAGCTGCAACATGTGTGAGAGGATAACTAGAACATTGTAATCTTAGAGATGAAGACAATTTAAGGATGATAGTGTAATTGAAAGTAGTATAAGTTCCACTTCCGTTTACCAGAAATCACTGAAAATTTGAAACATAACTACAAATTTGATTTTATACTAGTATATGAAATTTCATTAACCTTGCTGTAACGGTACTCACGTTATTGTGTTTGAAGACACACATACACACAGTGGAAGTAGAGAGGAAGCGGGAAGAAAAAACGGCGTTGTTTGGTAATTAAGCTGTTGTATTTTTGAATCAATAAAATTGTGTAAATTACCAGGACAAGAGTTGTTTGGTGTTATCCATCAAACCTTAATAGGCAATAACACAACAGTGATGCGGTTGGTATTTGTCTAGAGTTTGTGCCATGAAGTTGACGGTACAAAAAGGCCGTGACATTTTGGTGTCAGAAGGGAGCGGTGGTCCGCACCGTAAAGTATTAAATTTAATATTGTTGACATTTTGGTATTTGAGTAACTTTTCTTAGACCATAATATGGAGGACTATGCCAAAATGATTGAGTTGGCTGATTCTTTAGGATACACTGGGGCAGAAAAGGCTAAATGGGTTGAAAATAAAATAGCAAATGCTGAAAAGAAGATATCTGATGCAGCTGAAAGGGAAGACAGAGCTTTAGATAGGGAACTAGCTAAAGCTAAAATAGAGGCTTATAAGGTAATAGCCAAAATAGAGGCTGATAAGGAACTAGCTAAGGCTAAAATAGAGGCCGAAGACAGAGAAAAACATAGACAACATGAGCTAGAATTAGCCAAAATCTAAAGTAACAATTCTCAAGAAAGCATTGTTAACAAAACGGACAATTCGAAGCCTAAATTCAGAGCATTTAAACCACAGGAAGAAAGTGTGGAAACTTACTTAATACTCTTTGAGCAAACATGCAAGAGTTTTAATTATTCATCTGCTGGTAAGGCACAGGCTTTATTGACTAACTAGGCATGCTGCCCAGTTTCGCTTAGGCTTTCGAAAACATTGAGAATTTGAATGCTTAATTGATTCGCCCATATAAGGCGCCGGTCAGTCGAGGTCAGTTTTGACCCCCTCATCGTAGACTTTTCGGCCAACCGGCCCCCGTGTTCTGTCGCCCCAAGGCAAGATCCTGCCAAATTCGAAGCGCCTGCGGCGCCGGAAAGTGCCCTATCGGGCACCCGACAACTTAGCTTTATAGATCATCTAGATCTAGATCTAGAATCTCTAGATCTATATGATCTAGAATCTCTAGATCTAAATGATCTAGAATATCTAGATCTAGATCAATATCTAGATCTAGAATATCTAGATCTAGAATCCAAATAGATACAATATTTTTTTAAAGTTTAGGCCGAGAAAATCGTATTGTATACATTTCATAGCGTACATAGCTCTAAATCATATTTGAATGAAATAGTTCATTGAAATAGTTCATTTTTTAAAATTCTAAACTCGGAAGATGACGTCATCAGTTTTGTGCTCTTTTTTATTTAGTGTAAACAATAAGCGACGTCATTGTTAAATGCGTTCCTGTCCCAAGTTTATATACTTTTCCGGTTGCATAAATAATACTGTTTCTCTACATTCGAATACGCCTTTATTTTTTACTTTTCTTCTTTAAATAAAATTGTGGTTATACTTTTAAAACATCTAACATATTATTTTCAACTAAAGTCCGTATAAAGGTATCCATATATCGCTACCGATTCTGACGTGATGTCCGGCGAAAATATTTTGCGGACAGAGAGAGAGAAGTGCGAACGTGTGGATTTATATATTAGGATTTAACAGGAGACTATTGCCATAATAGCAAGTATGTCTGAGGCTGAAAAAAAAGACTATGACCTAGTAAAAGAAAGATTGATGAAACATTTGGAAAGACAGAAGGCTATTACAGAAAGACTATACGAGACGCCAGAATTAACACCACTGGTGACATAAACCAGATCATTTTTGATATTTGCAAATACATGAATAAAAGACTAGAATTGGCAGAGATAGATTTAAAGAATCCTGAGGCAATTATTGAAATTAACCTGATAGATCATGTTTTAAATAATGCAACAGATAGTTCGTTCACTTTTTTGAGTGAAAGAAAAGTTAGGACAGAGAAACAATTAATATAGCAACTTAATATTTTTAAGGATGCACATCCAGGGGCTTTTTTGGACAAAAGAGAGCATGAAGATATTTCAGCAGCAGTCTACAGTAGAAACTGTGGCAGGGATCAAAGAAGGTATGGCAAAAACAATAGAGATAGAAGTAATAGTGTACCTACCAAATGGAAACCAGGCAGATATAAATATAGCAGAAGCACAGAGTGTTACCACTGTGGGAAAACAGGCCATGTAAAGTCTGAGTGTTTCAGCTTACAAAGTAGAGATACATATCTCAGCAATAATAACAGAGGAGGTTATGCACCGAGTAATAATTATAGAAATCAAAGTAATTATTACAGACAAGGACAGTATAGTGGACAAAGTAGAAATAAATTCAACAATCAAGGTAGACAGCCAAGAATGGGACCAGACAACAAGGGAGAAAATAGAAATAGTAGAAATAACAATCAAGAGACATCAGCAGGGGTAGAAGGGTCAGAGACGGTGGCATCTGTTAGTCAAAGCAATACAACACTGAAGATGTTCCCAGCTAAAGTAAACAATGTCAGAGTGATGTGCCTGAGAGATTCAGGTTGCACATGCATTATTGTTAAGAAAAGTCTTGTAAGACCTGAACAATACATTCCTGGCATAATGAAGGTGACATATGCCAACAAGAAATTTAAGGATGAGTGTGAGATGGCAGTAGTTGATATAGATTCTACTTGGCTGAAAGGTAAATATAAAGTGGTGGTCATGGAAGAACCAATAGCAGATATGATTATTGGGAATGGAAAGGAGGTGAAACAAAGTAATGAGGAAGATATAGATAGATGGGCAAGGCAAATTGGAGCAGCGGTTGAGACAAGAACACATAGAAACACTAAAAGACTTACTAGAAAGACTGAGGAAACATGGGGTTACAATAGCACCAGAGAAACTGCATGGGGGAGTACATATAGTAGAATTCTTAGGATTTAAGGTTGGAAATAAAGAAATTAGACCTACTGAAGGAAATAGGGACAAAATATTAAATATCAAAACTCCTAGTACAAAAAAAGAAGTGAAATCATTGTTAGGACTATGCAATTTTTATAATATTTTTGTAGATAAATATGCTGAACTTACTACTCCTTTAAGAGAATTGCTATCCAAAGACAAAGTTAAACTAGTATGGACACAGAAATGTGAAAGTGCTTTAAATAAAATAAAGGCTGAATTCATGAGTGACAAGGTACTGATGTCACCAGATTTTAGTAAGCATTTCCCTCTTTTTACTGATGCATCAAATAGGGCCTATAGCGTTAGGAGCTTGCTTAATGCAAGAAAAGGGTAATAAACTATACCCAGTACAATACCTCAGCACGGCATTATCACCAACAGAAAAAAGATATGCAGTGATTGAGAGAGAGTACCTAGCAATTGTGTGGGCATTGAATAAATTACAGAAGTATTTATTAGGAGGACACTTTACTCTTAGAATAGATCATAAGCCATTAATCACAATCAATAAGAAAATGATAATGAATAGCAAAATAAATAGATGGGCACTGATTTTTATTAGATTTCAAGTTTGAGATAAAAACAGTAAAGCGACAGCACAATACACTAGCTGATTTCTTATCAAGACAGATTGAAGATAAAAAACAACAACATAGAACTGACTAAAGAAAACAATGACCTGAGACATATCAGCCAATCCTTATAAGGAAATTTTAAATAATGTAGTGGGTGATATTTACTACCAGAGAAAATTAATATTTTAAAAGTGTAAACAAGATAGGAATAAGTCATAACATGACTTGTTTAAATATGTTTTACAACTATTTTAATTTAGTAATGAAAATGAACATACATTTTGTTGAATTTCTGTGATTTGTATGTATACTGTATATCTTGTTAAGTAATGAACATGCTTATGGCAGTATGAGTTGACAGATGTGGTAATTTGCATATGTTATGATGAGGAGTTGACCTCAGCCAATGAAGTAGGGAAATCAAGGATATGATTTGCCTATGGGAGCTATTGCATAGCTAAGATTTTGTTCTACTAAGAGAGAGTTTTCCTTAGTTAGATTTATTTTGAGATACACTAAGAGGTAATATTCCTTAGTGAGGTTTAATGAATTTTTGTTATACTAAGAAGAGATGTTCCTTAGTTAGAGTCATTTGTTATTATTAAACTAAGAAGGTTTACCTTAGTTACAATTTTCCTTAATGGCGATACTTATAAGATAAGTGAAGCTTTGCATTTTGCCATGTATTTTATGAATATCATTGTTTCAATTTGGTAAGTGTACATATAATATAAATTAGTATGTTCATTAGCAAGTTTCTTTTTCAATATGATTTTCATTTAACTGTTACATGTATAATGAAGATTTTATAGCGAATGTGATGTATATAAGAAAAAATTAATGAATTAATTTTTTAAAAGGGAGAAAGGGCATATGTAACAGTCAAATGTAAGGTGAATGTATGTTTCAAGTGGAGGTGTAAAAAGGCGATATAAATCTAAAATATATTGTGGGTGGGCGCATGCGCAAAAGAAAGTGGAAGTAGAGAGGAAGCGGGAAGAGAAAATGGCGTTGTTTGGTAATGAAGCTGTTGTATCTTTGAATCAATAAAACTGTGTAAATTACCAGGACAAGAGTTGTTTGGTGTTATCCATCAAACCTTAATATGCAATAACACAACAGTGATGCGGTTGGTATTTGTCTTGAGTTTAAGCCATGAAGTTGACAGTACAAATCGGCCGTGACACATATAAAAACAAAGAGAACGCCCTTATAACATTTTATTGATTAAACTGTTTGAGACGCTTTCTATTCACTGGTTTCCAGTCTACACGTGTCCAGTCAACACGTGTCCAGTCAACACGCTTGTCTAGCCAGTCGCCACTGTTGTCGATGTTTTCTGTGTGATCCAGGTGAGAAAGCTGGACACCTTGGTGTAGAGGCCGACAGACGAGCCGCAGTCTCCCGTACCTGCAGACACGATGCCGTACTCATAGAAGCGGCCGTCTGCTTCTTTACAGGCCAGTGGACCGCCAGAGTCGCCCTACAACATCAGACGATTGTAACAATGTTACATTTAAAGGGGACATTAATCAAATCTGTGATCTACATACGATTGTAACAATTTTACATTTAAAGGGGACATTAATCAAATCTGTGATCTACATACGATTGTAACAATGTTACATTTAAAGGGGACATTAATCAAATCTGTGATCTACAGACGATTGTAACAATGTTACATTTAAAGGGGACATTAATCAAATATGTGATCTACTGACGATTGTAACAATGTTACATTTAAAGGGGACATTAATCAAATCTGTGATCTACAGACGATTGTAACAATGTTACATTTAAAGGGGGCATTAATCAAATCTGTGATCTACAGACGATTGTAACAATGTTACATTAAAAGGGGACATTAATCAAATCTGTGATCTACATGTTGAAGCAGGTGTGTACCAAGCGTGAAAGTAAGAATGCAAATACTAACGCGCAAAAAAAATCTTAGACAATTCAAGTCTTAAAGTTTAAAACGTACACCCAAGGCAGATTATAATAATATTACAACCTGTATATTTTACAAGAAGGAGAGAAGCTATGCACACAGGCTTTACAACCACAGAATACAACCTCACAGGAACATGTGTGTCACAATTCGCTGAGAACATGATCCTAATGTAAATCTTACCTGACAGGAGTCTTTCCCAGCAGACCCAGCACAGAAGTTACTTCCGGTGTAGTAGGTACCGTACGTGGACTGACAGGTGGCGTCAGACACGACAGGTACATCCACCCACATCATGGTGCTCTGGATGGTACCTGTGGTGCTACCTGTGGATGTACAACAGTGAATTAGACCACCACATCATGGTGCTCTGGATGGTACCTGTGGTGCTACCTGCAGATTTTACAAGACAACACGTCATCTACATAGTGACTTCATCAATCAATGTCAGCTAATAAAAAATATCTTTTAGCTCTGGTGTGTCGTATGTCGTCATTAGCTGTGTTTAAATGTACACTGTCAGGTAATGCAGATCGTCGTAACAAGTAGGGAAACATCACAAACTTTTAAAGCAGATTTTGTCGAGAACATTTAACATTGAACTTGACCAATGTACTTAATGATAAAAAAAATAAGTACATTCAATATAAATTTCTGGATTTAAACCAATGACTTTTCCACTAAGGTCAAAGTTATGCACATCACTCACTTCCCCAGACACTTACTGGAGTTAAGTCCCCAGCCCATAGCTCTACAGCCTGATGCCATTTGTGGAGTTTTGGAACCGTCGACCAGACAGATGGGTCTGTGGCACGTGTCAAAGGTGATGGGTGTGGTCAAGGTCAGGATAGCAATATCGTTAGCTGAAACAAAAGTGGATATCACATCTCAACTTCATGATCACGTTGATGAGGATGGTAGAGAGCAACACAAAACACAAACAACTTTCTCTGTGTGGTTCTCTTGTCTCACAGTGCGTTATATTATCAATAGCTGCATACCCGTGCTCCGCCATGGAAAATCTTTTTTAAATGTACCAACATGGGAACAGAACAAAACTAAACACAAACACAAAAGAAAACACAAATACAATGTAAACACAAACAAACATAAACAAAAACAAGAAAATACTCTAGCACACAGCTAGAGGATGGGCCTGTGGCAACCATGGCAGGGTCCAGGTAATTTTTTGCCCAATTAACTTGAATTGGTTAAGGGCCTAAAATCTAAACTGGCCAGTAGAGTTGGGTTCTTTAAAGAAATAAAATCTACAGCCACGAAAAGATTAGATAGATCACGTGATGCCCGGACTGACCAAAGTTTTTGGGGTTGTAGCTCTCGTGTGTGGCGACTGTGGCGACCGGTCTCCTGACGACCCCCGGGACGCTGGTCTCAAACGGCATGACGTTGGACCCCGTGAATACGGTCAGCTCGGTGGCTGAAGAGATGGACGTCACACCGGTCCTGAAAGTTGAGGACAGTTTTCAATCAATAAATTAGACTTGCTCAAGTGATCATGATTAACTATCTATTCTGTAAACTTCAGTAGTAGCTTTCGAATAGGTAGGAAAACTTTTTACGTGGGGTCCTAGTGTATAAAATTAACAAAATTTATTTACGTGGGGTCGTGGTGTACAAAGTTAACAAAACCCTTTACGTGGGGTCCTGGTGTACGAAGTTAACAAAACAAACCCTTTACGTGGGGTCCTGGTATACAAAGTTAACAAAACTGTTTACGTGGGGTCCTGGTGTACAAAGTTAACAAAACCCTTTACGTGGGGTCCTGGTATACAAAGTTAACAAAGCTCTTTACGTGGGGTCCTGGTGTACAAAGTTAACAAAACACTTTACGTGGGGTCCTGGTGTACAAAGTTAACAAAACTCTTTACGTGGGGTCATGGTGTACAAAGTTAACAAAACTCTTTACGTTGGGTCCTGGTGTACAAAGTTAACAAAACTCTTTACGTGGGGTCCTAGTGTACAAAGTTAACAAAACTCTTTACGTGGGGTCCTGGTGTACAAAGTTAACAAAACTCTTTACGTGGTGTCCTGGTGTACAAAGTTAACAAAACTCTTTACGTGGGGTCCTGGTGTACGAAGTTAACAAAACTCTTTACGTGGGGTCCTGGTGTACAAAGTTAACAAAACTCTTTACGTGGGGTCCTGGTGTACGAAGTTAACAAAACTCTTTACGTGGGGTCCTGGTGTACGAAGCAGTGAGCAGCAGACAGGATGTGTGTCTGGTCGATGATGGAGCCGCCACAGACCGTGGAGTAGTAGCTGTTGTAGATCATCACCATCCAGGGATACTCGCAGGCTGTTGTCGTGGTCCCACCCACGATCCTGTAGCTGTTGGCGATACCACACTGGGCTGGGGGGGGGGGAAATAAAGTAAAGGTTAGGATGCCGTTGTTTATTATGAATAACAATCGGAACAATGATGTCGCTAATCGTAATTATTTTATTTCCACACTGCAATAAATGGAATAATAAGAAAGCCCACAAAACTTTAAAAATGCCATAAGTCAAAGCATTCAAATAAAAAACAGATAAATTAAATAATTCTCCCCCTACCCCACTTAGCGATTCAATAACTACTGGTCAGAACGTCTTTATAGGTCTCATAGAAAGCTTCTTTACTTAATTCATTGCAAAATTTTTAGCCCGATAAGTCATTAAAATGTGTTTCACAGGTTCACCAAATTAATGTAAAACATCAACCTGTTGACGAGATCTCTAAGCATTAGACTAAATAGCAGGCTGGGACTAATGGTAAACTTAGGCAACAGAAGAGATAAGCAATGGCTTACTTACATTTTACTACAGATGCAGTTGTTGTTGACTGAGCAACGGTTGTGGTTGGGGCTGGTGTTGTGGTTGTAGCCTTGGTTGTTGTAGTTGGGGCTGGTGTTGTGGTTGTAGCTTTAGTTGTTGTTGTTGGGGCTGGTGTTGTGGTTGTAGCCTTAGTTGTTGTGGTTGGGGCTGGTGTTGTGGTTGTAGCCTTGGTTGTTGTAGTTGGGGCTGGTGTTGTGGTTGTAGGCTTGGTTGTTGTTGTTGGGGCTGGTGTTGTGGTTGTAGCCTTAGTTGTTGTTGTTGGGGCTGGTGTTGTGGTTGTAGCCTTGGTTGTTGTTGTTGGGGCTGGTGTTGTGGTTGTAGCCTTGATTGTTGTGGTTGGTGCTGCTGTTGTGGTTGTAGCTTTAGTTGTTGTTGTTGGGGCTGGTGTTGTGGTTGTAGCCTTGGTTGTTGTAGTTGGGGCTGGCGTTGAAGTGGCTGTTGTGTTCAGCACAGCAGAGTAAATGACGAACTCAGCGTAGCACAGTCCCTTGACCCACAGGTAGAGGTTATCTGGGGTGATGCCGTATGACTGGTTCTGTCGGAATATAGGGGTGAAGTCAACACAGAGGAAGGGTCTGTTGTAATGTGGGGATAACACAGCTAACCAGGCTATTGGATGGGCACTGTCACACTTAACTCAGGTACACAAGCTGCTAGCTGAAGGCAGATCTTCACACACGATAAGTGAAACATGTCAAGTACTGACAAGACAATGGCAACTTTTTGATACAACAAACTAACACAGACAACTGACTTACAACTGACCACTGACTCACAACTGACCACTGACTCACAACTGACCACTGACTCACAACTGATCACTTACTCACAACTGACCACTACCAGACAACTGACCACCACCAGACAACTGACGACTGACTCACAGCTGACCACTTACCTCCACACAGCTGTAGGTGGAGTAGAGTCTAGTGACCTGCACGACTAGGATCATGCTGGGTGTGGTGTTGGGGATGCTGAAGTAGGACTCGGTAGAGTAGCTGACAGACCGACACACCCCCCGGGCAATCTCCACATAAGAATCTGAAAATAAGATAACGTCAAACCACGTGACATATCTAATGAGATCTATCATCACTGCCATGAAATTAATGTTTGATAAAATTCTTGTCGCGTCAGTGAAAACTTTGAAAGTTCTTGATATGATTTTTTTTACAGTACAAAAACGTTACTGAAACGTTTTTTATGCATTCTTTTTTCAGCACCTAAAAAGATTTAATAGAATAGACTTGCATGACTAAAAACAATTGCGCACTCGATGAACACGAAAAATGTACGTATAATAGCACGGAAATACATTTTACAGCAAAGTTTAATTAGTTCTTTAAAAATTAATTACGACTGCAATTATGTCAAAATTGATGTCAGATTGCATTGCCATCGTGTATTGACCCACGTGCCAACTTTCAGAGAAATTGGTCTGTTAGAAGTAGTCGAACTTTTGTTCGGATGTTTCGATCGATGACAGACAAAACATGACAGACAGAGCAAGCAGGTTAAATAAAATATTGTAAAAACACAATTCAACATAGGTAAACCAATCTTGTACACAATATAACTAACACTGTTGTGAGGCCACCAGTCCTAAGACCACCGCCAGAAACGCTACAGAAAATTTCATTTTGTTCTGTCTTCTTCGGTGTAGAGCACGTCGAGACAACGAATGTAGAGAACTGACTGCTGCAGGTTGCTGGGGAATCAGGAGATTTTTATATCGCTCATCACGAGACGGGCTAGTACGTCAATCGACGACCAGATTTCAGAACGTGTTGAACCAGATGACTTAAGTCATCAGATCGATGTGACATCTGACCGAATTCTGACTGGTGCAGGAAATGGATATGTAGCCTGGGAGATCAGGTGTCAATGTCAAGGTCATTCGTGAAATCTTGGGACGGTTTTTGGGGCAAGAGTTTGGTGAGGCTGTTTGTTGGTTGATAGTTTGGTGGAGCTTTCTGTTGGTTGACAGTTTGGTGGAGCTTTCTGTTGGTTGATAGTTTGGTGGAGCTTTCTGTTGGTTGATAGTTTGGTGGAGCTTTCTGTTGGTTGATAGTTTGGTGGAGCTTTCTGTTGGTTGATAGTTTGGTGGAGCTTTCTGTTGGTTGAGAGTTTGGTGGGGCTGTCTGTTGGTTGATAGTTTGGTGGAGGTGTCTGTATGTTGATAGTTTGGTGAAGCTGTCTGTTGGTTGATAGTTTGGTGGAGCTTTCTGTTGGTTGATAGTTTGGTGGGGCTTTCTGTTGGTTGATAGTTTGGTGGGGCTGTCTGTTGGTTGATAGTTTGGTGGAGCTGTCTGTATGTTGAGAGTTTGTTGGAGTTTAGTGGAGATGTCTAATTGTTGAGAGTTTGGTGGAGCTGTCTGTTGGCTACTGTTGTAATTTCCTTCGATGTAATATCCGCATCATCAATAATCACGTAATGAAGAGATACACTTACATGTAATTGTGTAAGCCTACCTCCATATCACTCATCACTCTCCTCTTGTTTTTCCACACTCAATATTTACCATAATGTACATCCCTCCATAGAAAGCCCTCCATTAGGTCATTAGGTCAGTGAGAGATTTTGTACTTCATCGTCTTGATACTTGATACTGATGTTATAAATGGCATCTCAAACTTGTACTTAAATTATCTTATTGTTGGGGCATGTATTTTGAATCTGTAATAGAGTCAACTTACAGTGTATTAAGGTGAAGTAATTGTGGTACAGTCAAGTCCTCTGTCGAATGTTATCCCCTTGTTTGTTTACAAGATGTTTGGTTGGTGTTTGTTTATGATGTCTTGGTGATGTGTGTTTAAAGGATGTCTTGGTGGTGTTTTTTAATTATGTCCAGGCGATGTTTGCTTACAAAATGTTGAGCTGGTGTTTTGGTAAATGGTGTTTAGGTGGTATTTTAAATGGTGTTTAGGTATTATTATTTTTTTAATTTAACTTTGGACACAAATGAGATAGAACCATCACATTGAGATGTTCAAAAAGATATTTAAGAAGATTGTATTTCAGCCAGTGATCGTGAAGATGTAAGCCAATACGGATGTGTTACTTATGGTGTCTTAACTGCCAGTCGTATCACAGACACATCTTACCTGAGGAGACGAACATATTACGTAAGTTAACACCTGTGATCATGTGACAGGTGTTTGAACACAGGTGAGGACCTGTCTGGTTTGCGTGACGTCATGTAACCCAAGTCTCGGGGGTCGGCTGGCGTGTTGACCCACGGGGAAAGTGAGACGTCAATAGACGTCATCACGTGACCGATCTATTGCTTGTCTCATGTGTGTGTGTGTTTGTGTGTGTGTGTGCTAAGTTGGTCTAAGACGTCAATTAAACCGTTGGAATGGTGACATCAACTATATGTATTTTAATGGTGACATCAACTGTATGTATTTTAATGGTGTCATCAACTGTATGTATTCTGATGGTGACATCAACTGTATGTATTTTTAAAGCGCTCCTGTCAAGTCTAATGATATCTTTGCCAGTGTGTTTTAGTGTTTGCACTAGCGTCTCCCTTGATGCCAGAGAAGTAACCGATGGCTGTGCTCACCAGAAACACGAAGACCGCGCAAGTTGGGAACCAACCGTAATTTTTTGTCGGAATAGATGAAAATCTTAGTTTTATTAAAATATATGTGTATATAAAACATTAACGATTGTTTTCAAAATCGATGTGTTTGTAAAAATCAGATTTCCAACTTTTTACCAAATGGATTCAGATCAATTACACAGCTAACTAAGTGTGTTTATGAAGTGGGTTGGAAAACTGTAATCAGGTAAGGCAGTTCAACATTTCTGGTTCTATAATGTATCGTCTCGCTGATGGATAAATAAAATGTATCAGTTTCCTTGTCTTCATTAAAAGTGATGGCAGGTCACTCAGCGTGTGGTCAAGGTCGTTGGTTTCTACTGGTTAGGCAAGGTCAGATGCTTCTAGAAAGAGAAGTTCCAGTCTCGGACTGCCTATATCCCTGGTGTTACTAATGCTGTGTTGTATCTGCGTTGTCTTGTGTACTGTGTTGTATCTGCGTTGTCTCGTGTACTGTGTCGTGTCTATTGTGTCGTGTCTATTGTGTCGTGTCTACTGTGTCGTGTCTATTGTGTCTTGTCTACTGTGTCGTGTCTACTGTGTCTTGTCTACTGTGTCGTGTCTACTGTGTCGTGTCTACTGTGTCGTGTCTACTGTGTCGTGTCTACTGTGTCGTGTCTACTGTGTCGTGTCTACTGTGTCGTGTCTACTGTGTCGTGTCTACTGTGTCGTGTCTATTGTGTCGTGTCTACTGTGTCGTGTCTATTGTGTCTTGTCTACTGTGTCGTGTCTACTGTGTCTTGTCTACTGTGTCGTGTCTACTGTGTCGTGTCTACTGTGTCGTGTCTACTGTGTCGTGTCTACTGTGTCGTGTCTACTGTGTCGGGTCTACTGTGTCGTGTCTACTGTGTCGTGTCTACTGTGTCGTGTCTATTGTGTCGTGTCTACTGTGTCGTGTCTATTGTGTCGTGTCTATTGTGTCTTGTCTATTGTGTCTTGTCTATTGTGTCTTGTCTATTGTGTCTTGTCTACTGTGTCGTGTCTATTGTGTCTTGTCTACTGTGTCGTGTCTATTGTGTCTTGTCTATTGTGTCGTGTCTATTGTGTCTTGTCTATTGTGTCGTGTCTATTGTGTCGTGTCTATTGTGTCTTGTCTATTGTGTCGTGTCTATTGTGTCGTGTCTTCCCTGTCGTGTCTATTGTGTCTTGTCTACTGTGTCGTGTCTATTGTGTCTTGTCTACTGTGTCGTGTCTATTGTGTCTTGTCTACTGTGTCTTGTCTATTGTGTCTTGTCTATTGTGTCTTGTCTATTGTGTCGTGTCTATTGTGTCTAGTCTACTGTGTCGTGTCTATTGTGTCTTGTCTACTGTGTCGTGTCTATTGTGTCTTGTCTACTGTGTCGTGTCTATTGTGTCTTGTCTACTGTGTCTTGTCTATTGTGTCTTGTCTATTGTGTCTTGTCTATTGTGTCGTGTCTATTGTGTCTAGTCTACTGTGTCGTGTCTATTGTGTCTTGTCTACTGTGTCGTGTCTATTGTGTCTTGTCTACTGTGTCGTGTCTATTGTGTCTTGTCTACTGTGTCTTGTCTATTGTGTCTTGTCTATTGTGTCTTGTCTATTGTGTCGTGTCTATTGTGTCTTGTCTACTGTGTCGTGTCTATTGTGTCTTGTCTACTGTGTCGTGTCTATTGTGTCTTGTCAATTGTGTCTTGTCTATTGTGTCTTGTCTATTGTTTCGTGTCTATTGTGTCTTGTCTACTGTGTCGTGTCTATTGTGTCTTGTCTACTGTGTCGTGTCTATTATGTCTTGTCTACTGTGTCGTGTCTATTGTGTCTTGTCTACTGTGTCTTGTCTATTGTGTCTTGTCTATTGTGTCGTGTCTATTGTGTCGTGTCTTCCCTGTCGTGTCTATTGTGTCGTGTCTTCCCTGTCGTGTCTATTGTGTCTTGTCTACTGTGTCGTGTCTATTGTGTCTTGTCTACTGTGTCTTGTCTATTGTGTCTTGTCTATTGTGTCTTGTCTATTGTGTCGTGTCTATTGTGTCTAGTCTACTGTGTCGTGTCTATTGTGTCTTGTCTACTGTGTCGTGTCTATTGTGTCTTGTCTACTGTGTCGTGTCTATTGTGTCTTGTCTACTGTGTCTTGTCTATTGTGTCTTGTCTATTGTGTCTTGTCTATTGTGTCGTGTCTATTGTGTCTTGTCTACTGTGTCGTGTCTATTGTGTCTTGTCTACTGTGTCGTGTCTATTGTGTCTTGTCAATTGTGTCTTGTCTATTGTGTCTTGTCTATTGTTTCGTGTCTATTGTGTCTTGTCTACTGTGTCGTGTCTATTGTGTCTTGTCTACTGTGTCGTGTCTATTATGTCTTGTCTACTGTGTCGTGTCTATTGTGTCTTGTCTACTGTGTCTTGTCTATTGTGTCTTGTCTATTGTGTCGTGTCTATTGTGTCTTGTCTACTGTGTCTTGTCTATTGTGTCTTGTCTACTGTGTCGTGTCTATTGTGTCTTGTCTACTGTGTCGTGTCTATTGTGTCTTGTCTACTGTGTCGTGTCTATTGTGTCTTGTCTACTGTGTCTTGTCTACTGTGTCGTGTCTATTGTGTCTTGTCTACTGTGTCGTGTCTATTGTGTCTTCTCTACTGTGTCTTGTCTACTGTGTCGTGTCTATTGTGTCTTGTCTACTGTGTCGTGTCTATTGTGTCTTGTCTACTGTGTCTTGTCTACTGTGTCGTGTCTATTGTGTCTTGTCTACTGTGTCGTGTCTATTGTGTCTTGTCTACTGTGTCGTGTCTATTGTGTCTTGTCTACTGTGTCGTGTCTATTGTGTCTTGTCTACTGTGTCGTGTCTATTGTGTCTTGTCTACTGTGTCGTGTCTATTGTGTCTTTTCTACTGTGTCGTGTCTATTGTGTCTTGTCTACTGTGTCGTGTCTATTGTGTCTTGTCTACTGTGTCGTGTCTATTGTGTCTTGTCTACTGTGTCGTGTCTATTGTGTCTTTTCTACTGTGTCGTGTCTATTGTGTCTTGTCTACTGTGTCGTGTCTATTGTGTCTTGTTTACTGTGTTGAAACCAACTTGGATGTTGTCCGTTTGGTGATCACACCCTTGAGGGGAGCGTTGAAATGTTAGGATAAAGTTAGGATATTAGGATCCCATCCTGTGGTCATAATTTATCTTCATCGTATTTGTTCGTCTAGTCCCAAGTTGTACGTCTTGTCTGAGTTTATTCGTCTAGTCTGTCGTCTAGTCTATTTGTCTAGTCGGTTTGTCTAGTCTATTTGTCTAGTCTGTTTGACTAGTCTGTTCGTCTAGTCTATTTATCTAGTCTGTTTGTCTAGTCTATTTGTCTAGTCTGTTCGTCTAGTCTATTTGTCTAGTCTATTTGTCCGGTTGTCTATTTGACTAGACCGATATTTCCTATTATAAAGCATGTGCTATAGTTTTATTGACATTTTAAATTATGGACACGAGAATAAATATATTTTATTGTCTAAAACAGCAGATATGTCTACAAATTATTAATATCAATCTGACGGTTATATCTATTATAATGTTTAGGTAATGTTAAGGATTTCACAAGACAGTGAGGTGAACAGGTAAATTTAATTGCGTTCACGTAAACGTAAAGATAAATGAACATAAAATTAACACACTTGTGAGAGAACACTTCCTGCTTATCTAGAGGTAAGGTTTTAAAGCGTTAACCAGGCCATCTGTTGTATGATATCATGCTACAAAACATTCAATTTGTCTTTCAAATATATCTCATGTCTCAAATATGTCCTATATGTCGTAAGTAAATATTACCTATATGGCATTAGTCAGCAATCACAAATTCCATATTCTATAGTCCACATGTTAAATGTAAGGACGCTAGTGAAATAAAAATTAACCTTTAAATTTACAGCTTAAAAAGAAACAAAGATGAAATGGGTGATTTTGATGCCTTTATTTCTTCATGATATCGAACAGTTCACATGAGTCCATTCGAAACTTTGACTTCGCCTAAGCGACCATCGTCATTAATATCTTCATCTGTTCTATCCAGGGGAGAAAACTGGAGACCTTGGTGTAGAGGCCAGGATAGCCACAGTCCCCGGCTACCACGATGCCGTACTGGTAATAGCGGCCGTCTGCTTCTTTACAGGCCAGTGGACCGCCAGAGTCGCCCTACAACATCAGACAGTGGAGGCATTAGACCTGAACAGTGGTCACTTAAATGTAGTAAACATTTTAGACTAATTTCTTTCTAGAACTTAATCGTAACTAGGGTTGTAATATGGAAAACAAACAATTAACTTTAGAAATTAAAGAAATCCAATTCTAAACGTAAAACATAGGTTAAATTCCAAATTCGAACAAAGACATTGATAGGTAAAACAATGACCAATCATCTGAAATGTAAAAAATATCAAAGAGAAGAATAGGAAAGTAAGAATGAAATCCTTTAATTTGCTGCATGCGTAGATTAATTTCTTATTTTGGTTTACACATCATAACTATGTCAAAAACATGTTGAAATGTGAATGTTATAGGCGGTATTATGTGCAAACACTATACAATCACACAATCTGACGAAGTTATAGAAATGTTTCACAACAGTTAGTGCCACCATAGGCCAAGATAAAACATTCACATTGGTATCTTCCATCATTCACCTCGGTAACACATTCACAACACTATCCGCCATGACCCACCAAATAAAACATTCACAACACTATCCCCCATGACACACCAAATAAAACATCCACAACACTATCCGCCACCAAATAAAACATTCACAACACTATCCGCCACCAAATAAAACATTCACAACACTATCCGCCATAACTCACCAAATAAAACATTCACAACACTATCCGCCACCAAATAAAACATTCACAACACTATCCGCCATAACTCACCAAATAAAACATTCACAACACTATCCGCCATAACTCACCAAATAAAACATTCACAACACTATCCGCCACCAAATAAAACATTCACAACACTATCCGCCACCAAATAAAACATTCACAACACTATCCGCCACCAAATAAAACATTCACAACACTATCCGCCATAACCCACCAAATAAAACATTCACAACACTATCCGCCATAACCCACCAAATAAAATATTCACAACACTATCCGCCATAACTCACCAAATAAAACATTCACAACACTATTCGCCATGACCCACCAAATAAAACATTCACAACACTATCCGCCATAACCCACCAAATAAAATATTCACAACACTATCTGTTACCAAATAAAACATTCACAACACTATCCGCCATGACCCAACCAAATAAAACATTCACAACACTATCTGTTACCATTCCCCTAGACCTGACATTATTCCAATGTACAACTAACCCGACAGGAATTGTTCACAGAAGATCCAGCGCAGAAGTTACTTCCGGTGTAGTAGGTACCGTAGGTGTTTTGACAGGTGACGTCAGACACGACTGGTACATCCGCCCACTTTATGGTGCTCTCATAGGTACCACTCGAGCTGGCTGTGGATGGTGATGTGGATGGTGATGTGGATGGTGATGTGGATGGTGATGTGGATGTTGATGTGGATGTTGATGTGGATGTGGATGGTGATGCGGATGGTGATGTGGATGGTGATGTGGATGGTGATGTGGATAGTGATGTGGATGGCAATAGTGATGTGGATGGTGATTAGATGGTGATGTGGATGGTGTGGATGGTGATGTGGATGGTGATGTGGATGATGATGTGGATGTGTATGGTGATGTAGATGGTGATGTTGATGTGGATGGTGATGTGGATGGTCATGTGGATGATGATGTGGATGTGTATGGTGATGTAGATGGTGATGTTGATGTGGATGGTGATGTGGATGGTCATGTGGATGATGATGTGGATGTGTATGGTGATGTAGATGGTGATGTTGATGTGGATGGTGATGTGGATGGTCATGTGGATGATGATGTGGATGTGTATGGTGATGTGGATGTGGATGGTGACAGCTGTGCTGCCTGCAAGATAAGACCACCTGATGACGTCACGGATCTTCTGGTCTGAATTAAACATAAACCGGTCTTACATCAAGCATAATGGATTCAGAGACGCAATACACATCTATCTTGGAATCCAAACTCGAGTCTTTCAAGTTTACAGTCCTGAGCTCTATCGGTCAACCATGGCGTCCCACAATTTACCATTAAATTATGACAAATGAACCATGTTTTAAACAAAAAAAAACTACTTCAGCACAAAATGTAATTCGATTCTGTTTCTCACACCAGACGTAAAATGTTTAATTTTGTTCACTAGGACACTTGTCTATAACTTTTTAACACTTAAAGATAATTCATGTGTACAGAAATAATTAGTTTAAGACATAATACATACCCAGTGCCCGTGCTAACCTCTCATCAGTGTCTCTGGCCACGACAGTACCTTCAAATTAAAAGTGTTTTTAATCTAAAATATATATAAAACTGAAATCATGTGGGTGGGTTACTTTGTTTCTCATCCAATAATGTTTTACTTCATCTTTTATAGGATCGCCGTGAAACATTGGGGAGCTGATGAGAATACTCTAGGGGAGGTTTCCGCGAAAACAAAAATTTACTTTTGAAAGGGCAGCGTCCCGGCAGGGTGCGATTCGGTGCCCCGTGCATTTCCGTTAGCGCTTTGCCACATACGTTCGTTTAAAACAGTCCGATAGACTATGGATAAGATGGGACCTTACTGTGGCGTTGCAACAGTGGACTTCCGAGAGAACCTTCTACATCCCTGACACCTGGGCCGTCACCGAAGTGTTTTCTACCTCACTATTATGAAGAGAGATTAACGTGAACTCAAGGCTTTCATCAACAAATTGCCCAAAACATATTATCCAAGAAATATAGCGCAAGCATTGTTTACGATTAAATAAATCATTGTCAGAAAACAAGATCACTTGTTCAAGAATATATGATTTGTAACTTAATGAAAAAAGTCTCTTAAATTATTGCGTCAGACTTTCTTACGAGACCGCAGCAACGCGCGGGGAGGGGCACGCCAGTATTGAATTTATTTATTTTAAATGCGAAATAGAAAGATATGCTAAATGACATATAAAAAGAGTTATAAAAATAATGACATATAAAAAGAGTTATGAAGATGAATTTTTAATACAAAGATGCTTCATTTGACTCGAATTGTATTTAATACATATGCCGTTTCAGTACAAAGAAGAGCAATTGTTAGAATTTGATGCAAAGAAAATTTTAAGATGTTACTTCTAAAATATAAACATAGCACCACTGTACAATAGGAAGCTACACAGAATTAATCAATTGATCAGATCTCGTATTTGAACACTACATTCATCTAATTGATTGATCAATAACTGAGATAATGTCAGTTGTGAGATGTGCATGTTTTCGTAAGATGGCTGTCCATATGATACATACATACGTCTCCACTCCAGACACTTACTGGAGTTCAATCCCCCCCCCCCAGAGTTTCTTCCAGGCATCTCTTCGGGGGGGGGGGAGGTACGGAACCCCCTTTCCCGAATAAAGTCTACCGCCCCCTCTCCCCTTGAACGAAATGAAATTTATATAATTTATTTAGAAAATATATTTTTTTAACAGTGTCCACCCCCCCCCCGAAGAAAGGCTACCGCCCCCCGAAAATTTCAAGTGCCCCCACGGAGAAAGAAGTCTGATTCCCCCCCCCCCCCCCAGCACCCACCTCCCCAGACACTTACTGGCGTTAAGTCCCCAGCCCATAGCTCTACAGCCTGATGCCATTTGTGGAGTTTTGGAACCGTCAACCAGACAGATGGGCTTGTGGCACGTGTCAAATGTGATGGGTAAGTTCAAGTCGAGGAGGGCGATGTCGTTTGCTGGAATAGAAATAATGTAATTAATTAAATACAGTATAATTGTAATCATTACATTTATTAAAAAGGTTTATAATGTAGGCCTACTACTATAATCAAACAATTTAAATTAACTATCATTTTATAGTTGATGGTCTACGTATTTATTTCTGAACATTGTAATAATGGGATCTTTTTCTTTTATAAACATTGCAGTAACGAAGAACCTACTAAAACACAGGACTCTGAGTGAAATGGTTTACAACATGTGTTAATTTAAGAGAAGTGATTTAATCTGCCCCTATGTTCAGTTGTGATGTGCAGACCCTAGGCGCTAAGTAATATCAGCTTCTATCAGTAGTTTACACATTCGACGATCGCTTTGGAGCAGTGGAGGAAAGGATACATGAACTTACTGAAGGACTTTGGGTCGTAGTTTGGGTGTGTTGCTATGGTGACGACGTTTCTGCTGACCACACCGGGGACGCTGGCGTCAAACGGCATGACGCTGGAGCCCGTGTAGACGGTCAGGTCGTAGGACGACGAGTAGCTGATGGCACCGGTCCTGGAATTTGGGAACAGTTTAGTAAACAAGGTGTGGGAAGGTGTACACCATCTTTGTTTCACTCACCCAACTCTGTCCACTCAACAAATGTTAAGTTTGCTTAACTTGTGTTAAATTGTTCATTAAAAACTATTTTCGGGGTCCTGGTGTACAAAGTTAACAAAGACCTTTACTTGGTGTCTTGATGTACAAAGTTAACAAAACTCTTTACGTGGGGTCCTAGTGTTCAAAGTTAACAAAGCTCTTTACGTGGGGTCCTAGAGTACGAAGTTAAGAAAGATCTTTACGTGGGGTCCCGGTGTACGAAGCAGTGGGCAGCCGTCAGGATGTGCCTGTCGTCAATGATGGAGCCACTGCAGACAGTCTGGTGTAGTTTATCGTAGATCATCACCATCCAAGGGTACTCACACGTCTTGGAGCTGTTGGCGACACCGCACTGGGCTGGGGAGGGGGGGGGGGGAATGATTGGCTAAACTTTTCATTGTTTGACGGTCACATTTAATCATCTAACTGGATGATTTCAAGCAATGACGTATAATTTACAATTTTAATAAATCTGGAGTGATCTCCCCTAAACTTTCTCATGTACTTATAATACACTACGCGGAATGGCAACTCGTGATATTGACATGGTTTTCAATCAATTTTTAATTACTTAAACTATTTAAAATAATACAGAACTCCGTAGAAAAACGAATTGCGCCCCACTTGAAAAGCAAACAATGTGTATAATTGTGCGAAATGTTAGTATTTTATAAAAAAATTTGCGGTTTTTTTTTGGTGTTTTTTTTTTGAGAAATCGAAAATAGCGTATAGTACTATTTCCGGTAAACGGAAATTACTCAAAATGTGAAAGCTGGCAGAGAATTATATGTTTAACTTATATGTGAAATTTCGACTATTTATCCAAAACATTACTCAAGTACAGTCTTTTGAAAACACAGAAATCGCTGAAAAAAAGATACAGAACAACACATTTGATATAATACTTATATGAAATTTATCAAGCTTGCTGTAACGGTACTCAAATTATTGTGTTGTTAGAAAGACCCATCTAAACACAGATCTACGGACATATTTGCAAAACTCTATTTTTCCAAATCATTGAGTTGTAAAACGTCGAGATTTGTGAGAATCTCGATTTCGATTTTCTGACGATTACATTACTTCCTCTGTACATCGTACACGAAAAAGTAAAAATAAGCAGGTTAGAATAAATTTATTTCTTGATTTGAAAATAGATTTTATGAAATTGTATACTAGAAACTACATACATTTGTCACTATAAACGGCAGGTTCTTTGTAAATGTTTAATAATGTTTAACGTTTTAGTCAAAAGGTTTTACTAAACTTAAATTTGCGTATTAAATATTTGGAATTTAAGAAGTTTTTTTGTTTAAGCGCAAATACGCATTTAGCAATGAAACAACAGGAGTCTATGCAAGACATTTGTATTGATTTAAGACATAAAACCCTACAGATTGACAGCAAACTTAGGTAAATTTTGAGTTATGCCTCTAAACTTAATATCAGTTTCTCCACTGTTACCGGAAACAGTTTAGCACAAACATCAAGTTTTTAAACTATGTATCTTTACGATATGTTTCGACAACTCAACTTTTATTTTCTTTAATCAAACGCATTCATAGATAGAGAAGTAAGTATAAAAAATTAAATGAACTTACATTTGACAAGAGAAGCTGTTGTAGTAGAGGGTTTAGTGGTTGTGGATGTTGCTGGTGTAGTGGTGGCTGATTTGGTTGTTGTTGTAGAAGGTGCTGGTGTGATGGTTGCTGTTTTTGTAGTTGTTGATGGTGCAGGTGTTGTAGTTGCTGTTTTAGTAGTTGTTGATGATGCTGGTGTGGTGGTGGCTGTTTTGGTTGTTGTTGATGGTGGTGGTGTGGTGGTGGCTGTTTTGGTTGTTGTTGGCACTATGGTAGTGGTAGCCGTCGAGTTCAGCGCAACAGCATCTGAAAAAAACATTCAAATCTGAAGTCAGATTCTAGATATTTGTATAATGATTGGTCGAGGATTGTTTGTCTATCTGGTGAGCAGCAGTTGGAGCAGCTAAAGAAAGATGAAAGAAACGTTAAACAGTCGTGCAGGTTTGGAATCTGGTTGAAATGAGACTGACAAATATTTCTTGAAGGCCTTCATGATGTTGGTCATCATCTTACAACCTGTTCTAACATAAATCTGTGACATGCGATATCAGGCAGTTGGTACATGGAAGTCTGTTGACAACTTTACCTGACCACAAACTAAGCCCACTCGTCATGACAAACTAAAAAAGAAAATACAAAAGCTACAAACACTGTTGTGAGGTCACCAGGACCATTATCAGAACACCTGGAAACAAATTCATTTTTTTCTTGTCGATGTTGAGACTTGCCGCTGTCGTCAAGTGTCTTTGGGACGCCTAGACGTGCCAACCTGTAGAGAGAACTGTCTCAAGACTGTCTGTAGCGGGTGGACAAGGAGGTTTTTATACATGTCAGACACAGATGAACAAACACAGTAGGTGGTAACAAACATCAACTTTGTGTTGACCAGACGCCTAAGGTGTCCAGATCAATGTTACACGTGGCCAAGTGCTGACGAACGCAATAAAGTAATTAAGACTAATTTGATTGAGTGCAGATGGACTCAGTCTCTCAAAGTGTTTCGTGAGAGAAAACATAAGTGTAAACTTTCTGCACTGAAAGAGCGCGCGAGGTCGAGTAGGTACATGCTGTAATCAAGCCATGTTGCTTACACGATTTGTATTCACTTTTTGGTCGAATGTAAAGTAACACGATCGGACCTGAAGGACATTATTGTAGATGAAGTAGAGTTATTCTTTTTTTGTGACCATTAAATGAGAATGGACAGTGTGATCAGCTTGACACAAAATGTATCTAGTTTCTGAAATATCTGTTATATATTTCACGCTTTACATTTTCAAGGTGTGAAGTGTAAAAGTAAGACACTGACGTTTATATTTCAAACGTAATTTGTTCGATAGTTGACTGTATTCTTGTTGAAATGAGAAAAAAATGCATTGTGTTTGGTGCAAGGTCATTGTTTATGTCCAGGTGGTAATAAAGGCATATCATTGCAACAATTCAAGTGCCAGTAAAGGTATTTCGTTAAATCTCTATCAACTGTACTTGAGACATTAGAAGCATATCGTTGCATTTCTCTAACGCAAAAACCTGTGAGTTAGTGACGATATGACCAAACATCTTACGTGTGTTGGTGAAATGTATCAAGTATGGATGGTGTTGTGTTTCTTCTGATTATGTGACAGGTGTTTGACCACAGGTCATCACCTGTTAGATTTACGTGACGTCATGAAACTGAAGTCTCGGGCGTCACGAGTGTTTTTACCCACGGGGAATGTTAATCCTTGTGATCACGTGACCCATCTGTTGCTTGTCTCAGTTACCTGCAGTCTCCAACAGTGCCACTAAACGCATACATATCACTGACAGCATCAAATGCTGTACAATGATGGTGACATTGCATGTTTGTATACTGATGATAATCTTAAACTTTATGCATAGTGAAGGGGACATCAACTTTGTACAGTGGTGATTACAACATACATGTATATATATATATATATATATATATATATATATATATATATATATATATATATATATATATATATATATATATATATATATATATATATATATATATATATATATATATATATATATATATTGTTACGACCGTGGGGACGTAGGTTGCAGGTGTAGGGTTGACAACAGACGTGACCCAGATTGAACAGGTCTAGATGGAGACAATCAACGAGGCACGTGTTAGAATTAGATTACATTTACGGACGACGGCATCAATGGGGGTAGGTGTAGAAGACACGTATCTAGTTGGCCTGGGTGACCGTAATGGGGGTAGTTTATTAGCAGGGTCTGACACTTTAATCAGGTACCCCAGACCTGTTGGCGACATTTAATTAGGTTAGGCTTGAGTGGGAAGTGTTGGTGCATAATTAGCCCCGCACCTGGACATTCGTGAGTCCGTTATTTAAGGAGGGGTAGACAGCAGACTGGGGACACTCAGGGAGACTCACAAGTCACACACACGGAGACGGACTCGGATAGCTAGGTCTAGAGGAGACAGACATGGGGCGTCTCTGTGAGCTAGTGGACAGCCAAGAGATGCCTGTACTGTAGTAGACCTAGGCTAGTTAGACAGTTAGGGAGAAGTAGGGTAGTCGTTCTAAGAACTTTAGTTGTTGTAGCTAGTTGTGTATATTTCTGATTGTTGTACTTCGGTGGCGGGTTAACTTTAAGTGTTGTAATTTGTGGAAATAAATAGAGATCACTGAAGTTGGCATTTATCGATTTTTATTTTCTTCTTCTTGTCTACGATTCCCTGACTAATTCGAAAGTATTAGAGAAGGGGGTCGTAACAGAATATATATATATATATATATATATATATATATATATATATATATAAAGTGAGGGTGACTTCAACCAAAGTGTAGTGATAGTAAAATTAACTGTTAGATTGGTGACATAAACTTTGGATTGGTGACATAAACTTTTGGATTGGTGACATAAACAGTATATATATTGGCGTTGACATGAAACAATAAATTCATCACAAATACTATATACCTTTTTCGCCGTTAAATATCTTGTCTGAGATATTTGGTCTGCGATCATTTGTCATTGTCATGGAACCATAGTTTCTTAAAATATGTAACATCTCGTTTTTTTAAAAAAGATTTATTCGTAGATGAAGAATGAACTATTTATTTCTACATTTCAAAACGTCGATTGAAATAAATCTCTTAGCAACCTACTTGTGGGAGTAGATCAGTTACATTCCATTATTGATATAGTGAGGGGAAATTATAATAAAAACATAAGCCAGCTTTTTTCTTTAATGAATCATGTCAAATGTGTCTTCATCAGGAAAGTTAAATGAATGCCATGCTAAGAAGGTTGCAGGTTTTTATGGCGTGATGTCAATGTGAGAGGCTTCTAGGATCTGAGGTCAAGGTGACAGTCTTCTAGGATTTGAGGTCAAGGTCACAGTCTTCTAGGATCTGAGGTAAAGATGACAGTCTTCTAGGATGTGAGGTCAAGGTGACAGTCTTCTGGGATGCGAGGTCAAGGTCACAGTCTTCTAGGATGTGAGGTCAAGTTGACAGTCTTCTGGGATGTGAGGTCAAGGTCACAGTCTTCTAAAATTTGAGGTCAAGGTGACAGTCTTCTAGCATGTGAGGTCAAGGTGACAGTCTTCTAGAATGTGAGGTCAAGGTGACAGTCTTCTAAAATGGTCAAGGAGACAGTCTTCTAGGGTGTATGGTCAAGGTGTCAGTATTCTAGGATATGAGGTCAAGGTGACAGTCTTCTAGGAAGTGAGGTCAAGGTGACAGTCTTCTAAAATGGTCAAGGAGACAGTCTTCTAGGGTGTATGGTCAAGGTGACAGTCTTCTAGGATATGAGGTCAAGGTTACAGTCTTCTGTGGTGTGAGGTCAAGGTGACAGGCAGCTTAAATCACTTATGTTAAAACTGATGTCGTGTTTCTGCATGAAGTCTATATATATAGTCGTATGACTTTTGCCCGAATGCGACACATGTCTGAATGGACAACTGCCCGAATGCGACACATGTCTGAATGGACAACTGCCCGAATGCGACACATGTCTGAATGGACAACTGCCCGAATGCGACAGATGCCGGATAGCCACATCCTTGATGGTCGTTTGCCCGAAACAATGTTTTAAATTAAATATTACAAAGTAGCTATTTCAAACCAATTAGAATTTGACTTTTTGACAAATCAAAACAATTTAATGCATTAAAGTTGAAATTATTCAATAGTTTTTTTAAAAATGTATCGTTTATGTTTTTTAAATTGCTGTTAAAATATATTTTTTTATAAATGTAAGGTGATGCTGGTGAAAATGTCTTTTTGTTGTTTTGATTAATGATTTGCGGATCATTTTTGGCCCAAGTATTACAGTGGTAATATCAGAATTATAAAACAGTGAAGCGACGCTGCGTTTGGCAACATTGAACAGAGTCGCGTTCGTTTGAGTATACTTGTTAAGCATATTTTCACAATAAGGCGCGGTCTTGGCGTCGAATTTAAAAACTAAACATAGGCGCTTATGCTCGATCTTGATATAACACACCTTGTTTAGACATTGTGTTAAAGCGATTACTTATTAAAGAAATTGAGATTCATTTAAAAAATTGGAGATTGCATACTGGACTTTTTGTTTTATAGAAAGAAAAATTTTAGAAGTTTAAAAGTTTTTAAATTGTAAAAAAAAAAATAATAATATTAACATTTTTCGGGCTAACGGCCTTCAGGAAAGTGGCTCTTGGGCATTTGTCCCATTCGGGCAAGTGTCGATTTGGGCCTATGCCGCAGTCGAACAAGTGTCTATTTCGGCATTCGTCTCATTTGGGCAAGTGTCTTTCGGGAAAACGCCAGGCTCCCTCAATATACATCAATTATCAGCTTGATATATCTTGTATAAACATTCACATACGTCATAAATTATCACCACAATAAGTCCTAAATAAACTTTCATGTACGTCATAAATTATCAGTTAGATATATCTTAAATAAACATTCACATACGCCATAAATTATTACACCAATACGTGCTAAATAAAAATGTCTCATATCTCACAACTAAACAACCCTTTACGTCTTAAGAAACGACAAATGGTTAACATACTGGTTGTGCGAGTTTTTTAATTTTTGTGTCACAACTGAGTTCTGAAAGTTTTTACCGATAGTAACAAATTAAATATCCAGTTTTGAAAACGAAAAACAAATTTTAAAAACTTTGTAAAAAAAGGTATTTTAAATAAGATAAGAAAAATAGTCATTTACTTTCTTTCATAAAAGTTTTGGTAGCTAATCAGACCTTTTACATATTTTACCGACCAAAACTTAGAAAGCAAGTTAGTTTTATTTTCTAATTTTCTGTGCATTTAAAAACTTGTCAGAAATGGGTTTTTTTTTTTTTTACATTTGTTTTACTTTCCTCTTTTTATTACTTTATAACGCTACACATGCTCCGACTAAAAAAATTTCTTTGAAACACAATCATCAGCTCGCAATAGCAGACAATTATCTACTTCTTCACAACGTCCATGACCGTTCTCGGGCGGGAAAGCAACGTCCTTGACCACAGCTCACAGACGACAGCAAGCTGATGAAGCGAGTTTTTCTTTGGCCACAAAACAACAAACAAACAAACAAACGGACGAATCCAAATAATTAAAAGCTTGTAAAAAGAAACAAAGATGAAATGGGTGATTTTGATGCCTTTATTTCTTCATGATATCGAACAGTTCACATGAGACCATTCGAAACTTTGACTTCGCCTAAGCGACCATCGTCATTAATATTTTCATCTGTTCTATCCAGGGGAGAAAACTGGAGACCTTGGTGTAGAGGCCAGGATAGCCACAGTCCCCGGCTACCACGATGCCGTACTGGTAATAGCGGCCGTCTGCTTCTTTACAGGCCAGTGGACCGCCAGAGTCGCCCTACAATATCAGACAGTGGAGGCATTAGACCGGGTTAGTGGTCACTTAAATGTAGTACACATTTTAACCTAGTTTCTTTCTGGAACTTAATCGTAACTAGGGTTGTAATATGGAAAACAAACAATTAACTTTAGAAATTAAAGAAATCCAATTCTAAATGTAAAAAATATGTTAAATTCCAAATGCGAACAAAGACATTGATAGGTAAAACAATGACCAATCATCTGAAATGTGAGAAATATCAAACAGGAGAATAGGAAAGTAAGCATGACATCTGTTAATTTACTGCATGCGTAGATTAATTTCTTATTTTGGTTTTCTGTAGCGCAATCACACATCATAACTATGTCAAAAACATGTTGAAATGTGAATGTTATAGGCGGTTATATGTGCAAACACTATACAATCACACAATCTGACGAAGTTATGGAAATGTTTCACAACAGTAAGTGCCACCATAGGCCAAGATAAAACATTCACATTGGTACCTTCCATCATTCACCTGGGTAACACATTCACAACACTATCCCCCATGACCCATCAAATAAAACATTCACAACACTATCCGCCATAACCCACCAAATAAAACATTCACAACACTATCCCCCATGACACACCAAATAAAACATTCACAACACTATCCCCCATGACACACCAAATAAAACATTCACAACACTATCCGCCACCAAATAAAACATTCACAACACTATCCGCCACCAAATAAAACATTCACAACACTATCTGTTACCAAATAAAACATTCACAACACTATCTGCCATGACCCACCAAAAAAAATTATCCACAACACTATCTGTTACCATTCCCCTAGACGCGACATTATTCCAATGTACAACTAACCCGACAGGAATTGTTCACAGAAGATCCAGCGCAGAGGTTACTTCCGGTGTAGTAGGTACCGTACGTTGACTGGCAAGTGGCGTCAGACACGACAGGTACATCCGCCCACTTTATGGTGCTCTCATAGGTACCACTCGAGCTGGCTGTAGATGTACAACGGTAAGTTAGATCACCACAGCATGGTGATAAACATGGTGATGTGGGTGGTGATGTGGGTATGGAAGGTGATGTGGATGGTGTTGTGGATGGTGATGTGGGTGGTGATGTGGATGGTGGTGTGGATAGTGATGTGGATGGTGGTGTGGATACTGATGTGGATGGTGATGTGGTTTTTGATGTGGATGGTGATGTGGATGGTGATGGTGATGTGGATGTGGATGTGGATGGTGATGTGGAAGGTGGTGTGGATAGTGATGTGGATTTTGATGTGCATGGTGATGTAGATGGTGATGTGGATGTTGATGTGGATGTTAATATGGATGTGGATGTGGATGTGGATGTAAATGTGGATGTGGATGTGGATGGTGATATGGATGGTGATGTGGATGGTGATGTGGATGGTGATGTGGATGGTGATGTGGATGGTGATGTGGATGGTGATGTGGATGGTGATGTGGATGGTGATGTGGATGGTGATGTGGATGGTGATGTGGATGGTGATGTGGATGGTGATGTGGATGGTGATGTGGATGGTGATGTGGATGGTGATGTAGATGGTGATAGCGGTGCTGCCTGCAAGATGAGACCACCTGACGACGCCACAGACTTTGGTCTGAACGTATTTTTGACGTATAATTGACGTATGTTTGACGCATACTTGACGAAACAAGACGACGACGAAATATCAGATACCATTATCCTTTACCATATATTTATTTATTTAAAAAAAAACAAATTATACATGTAATAAAAAGAGATAGTACTATTATTTGTTTTTAAATATATTAAGGAATTATCAGATAGAAAATCTATTTCAGCACAAAATGTAATTTGATTCTGTGTCTCACACCAGACGTATAATGTTTAATTTTGTTTACAAGTGCACTTGTTGATACTTGTTAACCATTAAAGATAATTCATGTGTACAGAAGTAATTAGGTTAAGATTTAATACATACCCAGTGCCCGTGCTAACCTCTCATCAGTGTCTCTGGCCACGACAGTACCTTCAAATTAAAAGTTTTTTAAATCTTGAATAAAAATAAAAATAGAAAAAAATGCAATAGACATACAGTAACAAGTGTGGACATGAATTTATAATAAAACAATGCTTAATTCAGTAGAATCGAGTTTTTAACAGTTATGTATATTATTGGTTTGTATACAAAGAATGTTTTATTCTAAGCAATTATTAACATTTGATTTAGAGGAGATTTACTTTTTTATATTACTTTTAAAATATAAACATAGAACCAATGCACTATAGGAGAGTACACACAATTTATCAGTTAATGAATTCTCATATTTGGAACTTCATTCATCCACTTGAGATAATGTAAATTGTGAGATGTGCATGTTTTCGTAAGAAAACAAATATGTCGCTGGTATTCTGAAGTACCCTATGATACATCACCACTGTAGACACTAACTAGAGTCCTCAACCCTCTCCATATACACACATACCAAGAGCTAACTAGACCAATCCCCCCCCCCCTCCCTCCAGTACCCACCTCCCCATACACTTACTGGCGTTAAGTCCCCAGCCCATAGCTCTACAGCCAGATGCCATTTGTGGAGTTTTGGAACCGTCGACCAGACAGATGGGCTTGTGGCACGTGTCGAAGGTGATGGGTGTGGTCAAGTCTAGGAGGGCGATGTCGTTTGCTGGAATAGAAATATTGTAAAAGCTAAGAGATTTAAATAAAAATCATTTATAATGTACTACTGTAAAGAAACAAATTATTTAAAATATTGATTTTGAGTTGCTTGTCTACATATTGCATTTCTGAATATTGTAACAATGGGAACGTTTTCTTACAATTATTGAAGTAGAAAAGAGCGAGCTAAAACATAGGTAAGTTAGTGAAATGCTTTACAGCGTTTGTGTAAAGTGTTTGAGTTAGTGTAACCCTTAGTTCCTTTGTGATGTAGGTTAATGTGTCCCTATTTTGCATGTGAGGTACACTGATGTGCCCCTATGTCCCTTTATGAGGGATTATGCCCCTAAGCTACTTGTAGTGTGTAGACCCTAGATTCGAAACTAAATCAGCTTCTAATTTTCAATGTTTACAACCTAAGCTATCTCTATGAAGCTGTACAAAAAGAGATTAGAACCTACTTAAGGTCATTGGGTCGAAGTTTTCGTGTGTTGCTATGGTGACGACGTTTCTGCTGACCACACCGGGGACGCTGGCGTCAAACGGCATGACGCTGGAGCCCGTGTAGACGGTCAGGTCGTAGGACGACGAGTAGCTGATGGCACCGGTCCTGGAATTTGGGAACAGTTGAGTGAACAAGGTGTGGGAAGGTGTACACCATCTTTGTTTCACTCACCCAACTCTGTTCACTCAATACATGTTAAGTTCTCTAATGCGTTTGCTTAACTTGTGTTAAACTACTCATTAAAAACTATTTTCGGGGTCCTGGTGTACACAGTTAACAAAACTCTTTACGTTCCGTCCTGGTGTACGAAGCAGTGGGCAGCCGTCAGGATGTGTGTCTGGTCAATGATGGAGCCACTACAGACAGTCTGGTGTAGTTTATCGTAGATCATCACCATCCAGGGGTACTCACACGTCTTGGAGCTGTTGGCGACACCGCACTGGGCTGGGGGGGGGGGGAGGGGGGATGAAGGAATGATTGACTAAACTTTTCATTGTTTGACGGTCACATGTAAACATCTAACTGGATAATTTGCAGCAGCAATTACATCTTTTAACTTACACCGTGGAGTGCATACATGCTTAAATAAGCAGGTTAAGATGACATTGATTTCTTGATTTTAAATTAGAATTTGCGAAATTAAATGCAAGAAACGACAATTAGCATGGTTTACTATTAGGTTCTTTGTTAAATAGCTACAGCCTTATGCTCATTTTCAAACGTTTAATAAAACCTTTTTACTTAAAACTTAGATTTACATATTATAGATTTATTGTAATTTAAGAATATTTTTTAAGTTTTGGCACTAATGCGCATTAAACAATAACATCACAATAGTCATTACAAGATTTTAGAGTCGATCTAAAAAATAAAATACTACAGCTATGATATAATCAACCTTAAATAAAATCAGAATTATGGCTCGATAAACTTAAAATCAAATTATGGTCTGTGACTGGAAACTGTTTAGCTCAAACATCAAGTTTCAATCGCACGCCCATCAAATTTATTTCACGCTGTGAACAAAGGTAATGTTCACTTTTCTTAACAATATCCTTGCGCTAGTATATTTCGACAATGCAATTCTTATATTTCAATTAAAAATGGAATGTACTTACAATTGACTATAGAAATTGTTGTACTAGAGGGTTTAGTGGTTGTTGTGGATGGTGCTGTTGTTGTGGTTGCTGATTTGGTTGTTGTAGATTGTGATAGTGTGGTGGTTGTTGCTGCTTTCGTAGTTGTTGTGGGTGTTGCTTTAGTAGTTGTGGATAGTCCTGGTGTAGTGGTTGCTGCTTTGGAAGTCGTAGTGGATGAAGCTGGTGTGGTGGTGGCTGCTTTAGCTGTCGTCGTGGTAACTACTGTGGTGGTAGATGTGTTATTCAACACGACAGAGTAGATGGCGAACTCAGCGTAGCAGAGGCCCGTGATCCAGAGGTAGAGGTTGTCGGTGGTGATGCCGTAGGTCTTGTTCTGTTGGAGAGGTACAACATTATCAGCAACACGTTTATTGGGATTTAGTTCTAAGCATTTTTTAAACATTGTTTAAATACACAAACACACATGAATGACAACTTAATTAGAATAGTTAGTCACATAGTAAACTGACCACTGACACGAATGACTACTGACACAAATGACAACTGACACAAATGACCAATGACACAAATGACCACTTACCTCCACACAGCTGTAATTAGAGTATTGGTTAATGACCTTGGCCACCAAGGTCATGTTGGGGGTGGTGTTGGGGATGGCGATTTTCCCCACGGTGTTGTAGTAGGAGGACCGACACACCCCACGTCCTATCTCAACATACGTGTCTGTAAAACAACAGCAGTCAAGTCTCAAGTCATAAGTCATGTCCTGGACGTCTGTTTAGATGTCTTGTTTAGGGGGGGGGGGGTAGTCTGACTAGTGGTGAGCAGTGGGGAGCAGTGGTGGAAGCAGATACAAACAAGACAGAGAAAGATTTCTAGAAAAGCATGACTTGTGCTTCATCTCACCACCTGATCTAACGTTTATCTGTCTCATGCGATATCTAGCAGCTGGTTTATAGAAGCAGAGTGTGTTCACAACTTTACCCAACCTAACTAAATCCACTCTCCAACATTAAACAAATTGAAATTAAAGATACGAACACTGTTGTGAGGCCACCAGTCCTAAGACCAGCATCAGAACACCTGGAAACAAATTCATTTCTTTCTTGTCGATGTTGAGACTTGCCGCTGTCTTCACGTGTCTTTGAGACGCTGAGACTTGCCAACCTGTAGAGAGAACTGTCTTAAGACTGCCAGTAGTGGGTGGATAAGGAGGTTTTTATACATGTCAGGCACAGATGAACAAACACAGTAGGTGGTAACAAACATCAACTTTGTGTTGACCAGACGCCTAAGGTGTTCAGATCAATGTTACACGTGACCAAGTGCTGACGAACGCAATAAAGTAATTAAGACTAATCCGGTTGGGTACAGCTGAACTCCCACTCTCAAGAGACAAAATGTGAGCGAACTTGTTGCACTCACACTGCACGCGAATTCGATAACTCGTCTCTGTATTATGCATGCAGATTATATAATTTGTTGACGTTTAGTTTTTGTTCAATTTGCCTTGGATTCTGACAAACTTTCCTGAGTTTCTGACAAAACATTTCAAATTTTTTATAAATTTTCTTTAGTTTCTCACAAATATCCCTTAGTTTTTGCAAAATTTAAATTAGCTACACGTTATTCCTTTATAGCTTTTCATTTATGATCCGCTTATAACAGTACTAGTCATTGCATATAGATGGAGAGATTTCCGAAATTAATTTTTTACAAATATTTGGTCTATAGTCTGATCTTGTAGTGAGGGAAAACATGATTCTACTGGCGCAAAGCAGATCAGTGCATTATATTGTTTCAACTCTATCAAACGTTCTAGTGGCAGGAGGTGTATATCACAGCAACTCTATTCTAGTTGCACTAAAGGCATATCATTGCAACTCTATTAACTATTCTAGTTGCACTAAAGGCATATCATTGCAACTCTATTAATTATTCTAGTTGCACTAAAGGCATATCATTGCAACTCTATTAATTATTCTAGTTGCACTAAAGGCATATCATTGCAACTCTATTAACTATTCTAGTTGCACTAAAGGCATATCATTGCTATTCTATTACCTATTCTAGTTGCACTAAAGGCATACCATCGCAACTTGATCAACACAAACAATTCTGAGTTAACAAAGATATGACGTGTGAAGAGGGAATCAATACAGTTTGGATAGAGTTGTGTTTCTTGTGATCACGGGACTGGGGTTTGACCACAGGTCATCACCTGTTAAATTTACGTGACGTCATGAAACTGAAGTCTCGGGGATCACGTGGCTTGTTGACCCACGGGGAATGTCGTGTCAATCCTTCGGATCACGTGACCTATCTGTTGTTTGTCTCAGTTACCTGCAGTCTGGAACAGTGCCATTACCTGTAGTGGTGACATCATCTGTTGTATAGGGTTAGGGTTTATTATTTACATGAAAACATTCCTCTGCCTCTCTTGAGTTGTCAGACAAATTCAAATAGATCACGATGTAGGCCTACTTAGACGATGAGGTAAGTTGTATTGGCCTTTTTTTCTCTTCTTTTTTACTTTCTCGTATATACGAAGTATAGAGAAAGTCTTGTAATCGTGCAAAAAAAAAAAATCGAGATTTTTGCAAATCTCGACGTTTTGCATCTCACTGATACGGAAAAACATAATTTTGCAATCTTGTCCGTATGTCTGTGTGTCTGTGTGTGTGTGTGTGTGTGTGTGTGTGTGTGTGTGTGTGTGTGTGTCCGTTACAGCTAGGTTGATGAAATTTCATATATAAGTATTTAATCAAAATCGTAGATCCGTATCAACTTTTGAGCAATTTCCGATAACCGGAAGTGGTACTTTTCCTACTTTGAATTTTTCAAAAGCCTATAACTTGAGTACTATTTCAGATAGATAAATGAAATTTCATACGTAAGTAAAAGATCTAATTCTCTACCTTCTATTAAATTTTGAGTCATTTCCGTTGACTGGAAGTAGTACTTTATGCTACTTCCGATTTCTCAAAAAACTAATGTAAATTTTAAAAGTAATAATAATATTGCGCACTATTATGCGCTTTTTTATTTCGCGTTCACTTGGTGTGCAATTAATTTGTCTACGAGATTTTATTCTATTTTTAAAACTTTAAGTATTTAAAATGGATTAAAAATCATGTCTATAGCCCGAGTTCCCATTCCCTGTTATTTTATATAAGAATATTCGAGAAAGTTTAGGGGAGATCACTCCCGGTTTATTCTGCAAAAGACTGTATCATTATTTTCACACGTCTGTGTATCTGTAACAGCTAAAAAAAATTGAGTAGAAAAGAACCTGACAGTTTTGTTCTTTACCCCGTTTGTTTGAGTCTATTTGTACCGCACGTCAGGAGCCAGGGCTTTAGGCATCTGCTTATATAAGGACTGCGTGTAAGGGTTAGGCCGAATTGAACTTTGAACTTCATTCATGGGGCAAAACTTCGCTTTAAAATAAAGATGGCTGACTATCGTGTTAATTTTTGCAATGTTTGATGTCTATGTGTTACAATCCATTATTAGCTTTCGGCTTTAGTTTTAATGATTATGTTCCAAGAGTGTAAAACATTATTTGTGCTTTTTACTTTCTCGTATATACGTAGTATAGAGAAAGTATTGTAATCGTGCAAAAAAAAAAAATCGAGATTTTTACAAATCTCGACGTTTTACGCCTCACTGATACGGAAAAACATAATTTTGCAATCTTGTCTGTATGTCTGTGTGTGTGTGTCTGTGTGTCTGTGTGTCTGTGTGTAAACACGATAACTTGAGTACCGTTACAGCTAGGTTGATGAAATTTCATATATAAGTATTATATCAAAATCGTAGATCCGTATCAACTTTTGAGCGATTTCCGACAACCAGAAGTGGTACTTTTTCTACTTTGAATTTTTCAAAAGCCTATAACTTGAGTACTATTTCAGATAGATAAATGAAATTTCACGTGTAAGTAAAAGATCTAATTCTCTACCTTCTTTTAAATTTTGAGTAATTTCCGTTGACCGGAAGTAGTAATTTATGCTACTTCCGATTTCTCAAAAAACTAATGTAAATTTTTAAAGTACTAATAATATTGCGCACTATTATGCACATTTTGTTTCGGCGTTTCTTTGGTGCGCAATGTTTTTTTCTATGAGATTCTATTCTATTTTTAAAAGTTTAAGTAATTAAAAATCATGTCTACATTCCAAGTTATATAAGAATATTCGAGAAAGTTTAGGGGAGATCACTCCCGGTTTATTTTTTCTCAGTATACTGACACTGAAATTAGATGTTTATTTAACTTTTTTTAAATTAAATAAATTTCTTTTTAAAATGTAGAAATTTTCCGTTCAATTATGCAATCATCGTTCATGTTAAATCGGTGGTCAAGTCTTTTTCTACTCGATTATATTCTATTGTAAAGTTATTAAATACTAGCCGAACCCGAATAGAGCCTGCACTTAGAGAGAAATATATCCATAAAGGGACATGACTTGTGTGCTCATTAAGCATCACATAGCCTATCATTTGCTGCCCGGTCTATGTATTAAATTTTAAATTAAAAGTCTTTATGTAAACATGGACGTTTGAACAATACAAAAACAAACGCAAACATAAACGCAAACACACACATAAACGCAAACGTACGCACAAATATAAACATACACGCAAACATGAACGCAAAGAATAATATATACGCAATCATAAACGTAAATGTAAAAGTTATTTCAATATTAGTGTATTGTTATATATGTTAATATTGTCCCCTTGTGTGAGCATTATTACATAAAAGCTTCTTATTACAACGTTTTTTAAAGCTTTTATCTTGCTGCCTCTGTCTTTCTATCTGTCGTCACAGATAAGGACGATAACCCCCCCCCCCCCCTCCTTTCCCCCAACCCCTAACCTCCCCCTCCCCTCCCCCCCCCGTTAAAGCAGCCTCCTCTTAGCTACCTCCCCTAAGTTTAAAATCGTTTCAAACTAAATTATCTGCCCCTAATAGCCGTCACTAAACCCGGCTCTACGATTGTAAACATTTAGCGTGAACGACAGCTCGCCAGACTTCCTAGAGAGGAAGAGAGGGGACTGCAAGACGCGCTTACAGCTTGTTTTCCAACATCTCCAAGAAGAGAATTATATAGATAGATAGATAGATGAAGTAAAGGTACGCAACTACTACGTTTTGAAACTACTTCATATATTCCATGGGTAGCTTCCCTTTGACCGTCACGTCTCAGTGCTGTGGTCCCCCCTATATCTCGACTACCAGTTGATTCAAACTTTCATGTCTGAGCCCCGCTGTTGTTTAAACCACACCTCCATCAATCACTCCACACATAATGTTTGTTTAAGTCTTCTATAATAGCTGTCTAACATACAAACATATGTAAACCACACCCCCATCAATCACTCCACACATAATGTTTGTTTAAGTCTTCTATAATAGCAGTCTAACATACAAACATATGTAAACCACACCTCCATCAATCACTCCACACATAATGTTTAAGTCTTCTATAATAGCAGTCTAACATACAAACAAATGTAAACCACACCTCCATCAATCACTCCACACATAATGTTTAAGTCTTCTATAATAGCAGTCTAACATACAAACAAATTTAAACCACACCTCCATCAATCATTCCACACATAATGTTTAAGTCTTCTATAATAGCAGTATAACATACAAACAAATTTAAACCACACCCTCATCAATCACTCCACACATAATGTTTGTTTAAGTCTTCTATAATAGCAGTCTAACATACAAACAAATTTAAACCACACCTTCATCAATCACTCCACACATAATGTTTAAGTCTTCTATGATAGCAGTCTAACATACAAACATATGTAAACCACACCTGCATCAATCACTTCACACATAATGTTTGTTTTAGACATGTGTGTGACGTCATGAAGGCTACGTAACATAAATGTGACGTCTTGTCGTCTACCAGACATTTTCTTGACGTCATGTCGACTACCAGACATGTTTTTGACGTCATGTCGACTACCAGACATGTTTTTGACGTCATGTCGACTACCAGACATGTTTTTGACGTCATGTCGACTACCAGACATGTTTTTGACGTCATGTCGACTACCAGACATGTTTTTGACGTCATGTCGACTACCAGACATGTTTTTGACGTCATGTCGACTACCAGGTATTGACAAGCACGTAACACAAGAGTAGATCCTGTGTTTTTGAAGCTACGAAAATTGATTTCGTTGTTCAAAGATATCATTCGTCGCAAAAGATTGACCATATGATATAAGTAAATATCCCCATTACATTAATGAAGTAAATTTAACGCTTCGAAGTTTTACATTTTTTCTTGTTATCTGAGTCAAACAATTTTTTTTTAAATTCAAATATTTGAAAATTGTAAATATTTACAAATTAAATTGTAGCTTTTAAAAAGAAACAAACATTCATACTGCTTTTGTTCTTTGATTTATTGAAGACAGTTCATATGCAACTATTCGGAACGTTGTCTTCATCTAAGCAGCTGTCGCCATTAATGTTTTCATCTGTTCTATCCAGGGCAGAAAGCTGGAGACCTTGGTGTAGAGGCCAGCAGACGAGCCACAGTACTCGGGACCTGCAGACACGATGCCGTACTCGTAGAAGCGGCCGTCTGCTTCTTTACAGGCTAGTGGACCGCCAGAGTCGCCCTACAACATCAGACAGGGGGAGGGGGGGCATTAGACATGGATAGTGGTCACTCAAAGTTTTTATATAAATGGTTATTTCTAGAGGTGAGACAAATCTGTTTGTGCTAGCTAAAACAAGTGTTAAGAAATGCCAAACTTTTGCTTTAGTGCAATACAAGCACACATCTACGTTAAAACCTAAACGTTAAAGCGCTATACCTGCACACACTGTACAATCACACGACACGACAGAACAATTTGACGACAACAGATCTACAACTAACCCGACAGGAATCCATTCCAGGTGAGCCAGCACAGAAGTTACTGCCGTGGTAGTAGAGGCCGTAGTTGGACTGGCAGGTGACGTCAGACACGACAGGTACATCCACCCACAGCATGGTGCTCTGGATGGTACCTGTGGTGCTACCTGTGGATGTACAACAGTGAGTTAGACCACCACAGCATGGTGCTACCTGTAGCCTGAGGCTATCTTACATCGCCACAAAGTCCTGTTGAAGCGAACAAAGTGTAATCCGATGACAGCGACGTAAAATGTTGCTTGCACTAAACCAAACAAAGAGCAAAAGCACCCACAACAAGAACCCACCATTCAACAAACATAATGTGTAGATAACATTTACTATGATACTTTCTCATTCACACAAGTTAATAAAACGGATTTGATAATAAACACGAACACACCAAAGTATAAATATTTCTAACCCAAGAGCAATGCGTCTACATCGTTAAAATGTAAAACTCTGTTCTAATGGTGACAGGACAAATAATCTCAGACAAAATATCAGAAAGCAAAATATGTATAGAATTTAGGATTTGTGGTCAATTTTAACATTTTTTTTAGTGTCACGTGGATTTTTTTTTTTTAGTTTTTTAATTGCGAGAACCTTTTTCTAGAAATACCAGTATCAAACCAAAAACTCACTGGAATTTTTGCCCCAGCCCATAGCTCTACAGCCTGATGCCATTTGTGGAGTTTTGGAACCGTCGACCAGACAGATGGGTCTGTGGCACGTGTCAAATGTGATGGGTGTGGTCAATTCAAGGAGGGCGATGTCGTTTGCTGAAATAGACGATATTTTAAAAATAGCCCTTGGGGAAATCGACCAAACTGACTTATAATATATAACTACAAACAAGGGATTTGCACCCACCTAAGTACTTCGGGTCGTAACTTGCGTGTGTGGCGACTGTGGCGACTGTTCGCCTAATGACGCCAGGGACACTGGTCTCAAAAGGCATGACGTTGGACCCCGTGTACACCGTCAGGTCGGAGGCTGCCGTGGTGCTGATGGCCCCAGTCCTGGAAGTTGACTAGTTCAGGGAATATGGTGCAGTCAGTCAAGTTCAGGGAATATGGTGGGGTCAGTCAAGTTCAGGGAATATGGTGGGGTCAGTCAAGTTCAGGGAATATGGTGGGATCAGTCAAGTTCAGGGAATATGTGCGGTCAGTCAAGTTCAGGGAATATGGTGCGGTCAGTCAAGTTCAGGGAATATGGTGCGGTCAGTCAAGTTCAGGGAATATGGTGCGGTCAGTCAAGTTCAGGGAATATGGTGCGGTCAATCAAGTTCAGGGAATATGGTGCGGTCAGTCAAGTCAGTCAAGTTCAGGGAATATGGTGCGGTCAGTCAAGTTCAGGGAATATGGGCGGTCAGTCAAGTTCAGGGAATATGGTGCAGTCAGTCAAGTTCAGGGAATATGGTGCGGTCAGTCAAGTTCAGGGAATATGGTGCGGTCAATCAAGTTCAGGGAATATGGTGCGGTCAGTCAAGTTAGTCAAGTTCAGGGAATATGGTGCGGTCAGTCAAGTTCAGGGAATATGGGCGGTCAGTCAAGTTCAGGGAATATGGTGCGGTCAGTCAAGTTCAGGGAATATGGTGCGGTCAATCAAGTACAGGGAATATGGTACGGTCAGTCAAGTTCAGGGAATATGCTGCGGTCAATCAAGTTCAGGGAATATGGTGGGGTCAGTCAAGTTCAGGGAATATGGTACGGTCAATCAAGTTCAGGGAATATGGTGGGGTCAGTCAAGTTCAGGGAATATGGTGGGGTCAGTCAAGTTCAGGGAATATGGTACGGTCAGTCAAGTTCAGGGAATATGGTGGGGTCAGTCAAGTTCAGGGAATATGGTGCGGTCAATCAAGTTCAGGGAATATGGTGGGGTCAGTCAAGTTCAGGGAATATGGTGGGGTCAGTCAAGTTCAGGGAATATGTTGCGGTCAGTCAAGTTCAGGGAATATGGTGGGGTCAGTCAAGTTCAGGGAATATGGTGCGGTCAGTCAAGTTCAGGGAATATGGTGCGGTCAATCAAGTTCAGGGAATATGGTGCGGTCAGTCAAGTCAGTCAAGTTCAGGGAATATGGTGCGGTCAGTCAAGTTCAGGGAATATGGGCGGTCAGTCAAGTTCAGGGAATATGGTGCAGTCAGTCAAGTTCAGGGAATATGGTGCGGTCAGTCAAGTTCAGGGAATATGGTGCGGTCAATCAAGTTCAGGGAATATGGTGCGGTCAGTCAAGTTAGTCAAGTTCAGGGAATATGGTGCGGTCAGTCAAGTTCAGGGAATATGGGCGGTCAGTCAAGTTCAGGGAATATGGTGCGGTCAGTCAAGTTCAGGGAATATGGTGCGGTCAATCAAGTACAGGGAATATGGTACGGTCAGTCAAGTTCAGGGAATATGCTGCGGTCAATCAAGTTCAGGGAATATGGTGGGGTCAGTCAAGTTCAGGGAATATGGTACGGTCAATCAAGTTCAGGGAATATGGTGGGGTCAGTCAAGTTCAGGGAATATGGTGGGGTCAGTCAAGTTCAGGGAATATGTTGCGGTCAGTCAAGTTCAGGGAATATGGTGGGGTCAGTCAAGTTCAGGGAATATGGTGCGGTCAATCAAGTTCAGGGAATATGGTGGGGTCAGTCAAGTTCAGGGAATATGGTGGGGTCAGTCAAGTTCAGGGAATATGTTGCGGTCAGTCAAGTTCAGGGAATATGGTGGGGTCAGTCAAGTTCAGGGAATATGGTGGGGTCAGTCAAGTTCAGGGAATATGCTGCGGTCAGTCAAGTTCAGGGAATATGCTGCGGTCAATCAAGTTCAGGGAATATGGTGGGGTCAGTCAAGTTCAGGGAATATGGTACGGTCAATCAAGTTCAGGGAATATGGTGGGGTCAGTTAAGTTCAGGGAATATGGTGGGGTCAGTCAAGTTCAGGGAATATGTTGCGGTCAGTCAAGTTCAGGGAATATGGTGGGGTCAGTCAAGTTCAGGGAATATGGTGGGGTCTGTCAAGTTCAGGGAATATGCTGCAGTCAATCAAGTTCAGGGAATATGGTGGGGTCAGTCAAGTTCAGGGAATATGGTGCGGTCAGTCAAGTTCAGGGAATATGGGCGGTCAGTCTTAAGTCTTCTATGATAGCAGTCTAACATACAAACATATGTAAACCACACCTGCATCAATCACTTCACACATAATGTTTGTTTTAGACATGTGTGTGACGTCATGAAGGCTACGTAACATAAATGTGACGTCTTGTCGTCTACCAGACATTTTCTTGACGTCATGTCGACTACCAGACATGTTTTTGACGTCATGTCGACTACCAGACATGTTTTTGACGTCATGTCGACTACCAGACATGTTTTTGACGTCATGTCGACTACCAGACATGTTTTTGACGTCATGTCGACTACCAGACATGTTTTTGACGTCATGTCGACTACCAGACATGTTTTTGACGTCATGTCGACTACCAGGTATTGACAAGCACGTAACACAAGAGTAGATCCTGTGTTTTTGAAGCTACGAAAATTGATTTCGTTGTTCAAAGATATCATTCGTCGCAAAAGATTGACCATATGATATAAGTAAATATCCCCATTACATTAATGAAGTAAATTTAACGCTTCGAAGTTTTACATTTTTTCTTGTTATCTGAGTCAAACAATTTTTTTTTAAATTCAAATATTTGAAAATTGTAAATATTTACAAATTAAATTGTAGCTTTTAAAAAGAAACAAACATTCATACTGCTTTTGTTCTTTGATTTATTGAAGACAGTTCATATGCAACTATTCGGAACGTTGTCTTCATCTAAGCAGCTGTCGCCATTAATGTTTTCATCTGTTCTATCCAGGGCAGAAAGCTGGAGACCTTGGTGTAGAGGCCAGCAGACGAGCCACAGTACTCGGGACCTGCAGACACGATGCCGTACTCGTAGAAGCGGCCGTCTGCTTCTTTACAGGCTAGTGGACCGCCAGAGTCGCCCTACAACATCAGACAGGGGGAGGGGGGGCATTAGACATGGATAGTGGTCACTCAAAGTTTTTATATAAATGGTTATTTCTAGAGGTGAGACAAATCTGTTTGTGCTAGCTAAAACAAGTGTTAAGAAATGCCAAACTTTTGCTTTAGTGCAATACAAGCACACATCTACGTTAAAACCTAAACGTTAAAGCGCTATACCTGCACACACTGTACAATCACACGACACGACAGAACAATTTGACGACAACAGATCTACAACTAACCCGACAGGAATCCATTCCAGGTGAGCCAGCACAGAAGTTACTGCCGTGGTAGTAGAGGCCGTAGTTGGACTGGCAGGTGACGTCAGACACGACAGGTACATCCACCCACAGCATGGTGCTCTGGATGGTACCTGTGGTGCTACCTGTGGATGTACAACAGTGAGTTAGACCACCACAGCATGGTGCTACCTGTAGCCTGAGGCTATCTTACATCGCCACAAAGTCCTGTTGAAGCGAACAAAGTGTAATCCGATGACAGCGACGTAAAATGTTGCTTGCACTAAACCAAACAAAGAGCAAAAGCACCCACAACAAGAACCCACCATTCAACAAACATAATGTGTAGATAACATTTACTATGATACTTTCTCATTCACACAAGTTAATAAAACGGATTTGATAATAAACACGAACACACCAAAGTATAAATATTTCTAACCCAAGAGCAATGCGTCTACATCGTTAAAATGTAAAACTCTGTTCTAATGGTGACAGGACAAATAATCTCAGACAAAATATCAGAAAGCAAAATATGTATAGAATTTAGGATTTGTGGTCAATTTTAACATTTTTTTTAGTGTCACGTGGATTTTTTTTTTTTAGTTTTTTAATTGCGAGAACCTTTTTCTAGAAATACCAGTATCAAACCAAAAACTCACTGGAATTTTTGCCCCAGCCCATAGCTCTACAGCCTGATGCCATTTGTGGAGTTTTGGAACCGTCGACCAGACAGATGGGTCTGTGGCACGTGTCAAATGTGATGGGTGTGGTCAATTCAAGGAGGGCGATGTCGTTTGCTGAAATAGACGATATTTTAAAAATAGCCCTTGGGGAAATCGACCAAACTGACTTATAATATATAACTACAAACAAGGGATTTGCACCCACCTAAGTACTTCGGGTCGTAACTTGCGTGTGTGGCGACTGTGGCGACTGTTCGCCTAATGACGCCAGGGACACTGGTCTCAAAAGGCATGACGTTGGACCCCGTGTACACCGTCAGGTCGGAGGCTGCCGTGGTGCTGATGGCCCCAGTCCTGGAAGTTGACTAGTTCAGGGAATATGGTGCAGTCAGTCAAGTTCAGGGAATATGGTGGGGTCAGTCAAGTTCAGGGAATATGGTGGGGTCAGTCAAGTTCAGGGAATATGGTGGGATCAGTCAAGTTCAGGGAATATGTGCGGTCAGTCAAGTTCAGGGAATATGGTGCGGTCAGTCAAGTTCAGGGAATATGGTGCGGTCAGTCAAGTTCAGGGAATATGGTGCGGTCAGTCAAGTTCAGGGAATATGGTGCGGTCAATCAAGTTCAGGGAATATGGTGCGGTCAGTCAAGTCAGTCAAGTTCAGGGAATATGGTGCGGTCAGTCAAGTTCAGGGAATATGGGCGGTCAGTCAAGTTCAGGGAATATGGTGCAGTCAGTCAAGTTCAGGGAATATGGTGCGGTCAGTCAAGTTCAGGGAATATGGTGCGGTCAATCAAGTTCAGGGAATATGGTGCGGTCAGTCAAGTTAGTCAAGTTCAGGGAATATGGTGCGGTCAATCAAGTACAGGGAATATGGTACGGTCAGTCAAGTTCAGGGAATATGCTGCGGTCAATCAAGTTCAGGGAATATGGTGGGGTCAGTCAAGTTCAGGGAATATGGTACGGTCAATCAAGTTCAGGGAATATGGTGGGGTCAGTCAAGTTCAGGGAATATGGTGGGGTCAGTCAAGTTCAGGGAATATGGTACGGTCAGTCAAGTTCAGGGAATATGGTGGGGTCAGTCAAGTTCAGGGAATATGGTGCGGTCAATCAAGTTCAGGGAATATGGTGGGGTCAGTCAAGTTCAGGGAATATGGTGGGGTCAGTCAAGTTCAGGGAATATGTTGCGGTCAGTCAAGTTCAGGGAATATGGTGGGGTCAGTCAAGTTCAGGGAATATGGTGCGGTCAGTCAAGTTCAGGGAATATGGTGCGGTCAATCAAGTTCAGGGAATATGGTGCGGTCAGTCAAGTCAGTCAAGTTCAGGGAATATGGTGCGGTCAGTCAAGTTCAGGGAATATGGGCGGTCAGTCAAGTTCAGGGAATATGGTGCAGTCAGTCAAGTTCAGGGAATATGGTGCGGTCAGTCAAGTTCAGGGAATATGGTGCGGTCAATCAAGTTCAGGGAATATGGTGCGGTCAGTCAAGTTAGTCAAGTTCAGGGAATATGGTGCGGTCAGTCAAGTTCAGGGAATATGGGCGGTCAGTCAAGTTCAGGGAATATGGTGCGGTCAGTCAAGTTCAGGGAATATGGTGCGGTCAATCAAGTACAGGGAATATGGTACGGTCAGTCAAGTTCAGGGAATATGCTGCGGTCAATCAAGTTCAGGGAATATGGTGGGGTCAGTCAAGTTCAGGGAATATGGTACGGTCAATCAAGTTCAGGGAATATGGTGGGGTCAGTCAAGTTCAGGGAATATGGTGGGGTCAGTCAAGTTCAGGGAATATGTTGCGGTCAGTCAAGTTCAGGGAATATGGTGGGGTCAGTCAAGTTCAGGGAATATGGTGCGGTCAATCAAGTTCAGGGAATATGGTGGGGTCAGTCAAGTTCAGGGAATATGGTGGGGTCAGTCAAGTTCAGGGAATATGTTGCGGTCAGTCAAGTTCAGGGAATATGGTGGGGTCAGTCAAGTTCAGGGAATATGGTGGGGTCAGTCAAGTTCAGGGAATATGCTGCGGTCAGTCAAGTTCAGGGAATATGCTGCGGTCAATCAAGTTCAGGGAATATGGTGGGGTCAGTCAAGTTCAGGGAATATGGTACGGTCAATCAAGTTCAGGGAATATGGTGGGGTCAGTTAAGTTCAGGGAATATGGTGGGGTCAGTCAAGTTCAGGGAATATGTTGCGGTCAGTCAAGTTCAGGGAATATGGTGGGGTCAGTCAAGTTCAGGGAATATGGTGGGGTCAGTCAAGTTCAGGGAATATGCTGCAGTCAATCAAGTTCAGGGAATATGGTGGGGTCAGTCAAGTTCAGGGAATATGGTGCGGTCAGTCAAGTTCAGGGAATATGGGCGGTCAGTCAAGTTCAGGGAATATGGTACGGTCAGTCAAGTTCAGGTGATTTATGGTGCGGTCAGTCAAGTCAGTCAAGTTCAGGGAATATGGCCCGGTCAGTCAAGTTCAGGGAATATGGTACGGTCAGTCAAGTTCAGGGAATATGGTACGGTCAGTCAAGTTAAGGGAATATGGTGGGGTCAGTCAAGTTCAGGGAATATGGAGGGGTCATTCAAGTTCAGGGAATATTGTACGGTCAGTCAAGTTCAGGGAATATGCTGCGGTCAGTCAAGTCAGTCAAGTTCAGGGAATATGGCGCGGTCAGTCAAGTTAAGGGAATATGGTGCGGTCAGTTAAGTTCAGGGAATATGGGCGGTCAGTCAAGTTAAGGGAATATGGTGCGGTCAGTCAAGTTCAGGGAATATGGTAGGGTCAGTTAAGTTCAGGGAATATGGTGCGGTCAGTCAAGTTCAGGGAATATGGTGCGGTCAGTCAAGTTCAGGGAATATGGGCGGTCAGTCAAGTTCAGGGAATATGGTGCGGTCAGTCAAGTTCAGGGAATATGGTGCGGTCAGTCAAGTTCAGGGAATATGCTGCGGTCAGTCAAGTCAGTCAAGTTCAGGGAATATGGTGCGGTCAGTCAAGTTCAGGGAATATGGTGCGGTCAGTCAAGTTCAGGGAATATGGTGCGGTCAGTTAAGTTCAGGGAATATGGTGCGGTCAGTCAAGTTCAGGGAATATGGCGCGGTCAGTCAAGTTCAGGGAATATGGTAGGGTCAGTTAAGTTCAGGGAATATGGGCGGTCAGTCAAGTTCAGGGAATATGGTGCGGTCAGTCAAGTTCAGGGAATATGGGCGGTCAGTCAAGTTCAGGGAATATGGTGCGGTCAGTCAAGTTCAGGGAATAGCGTGCGGTCAGTCAAGTTCAGGGAATAGCGTGCGGTCAGTCAAGTCAGTAAAGTACAGGGATTATGGTGAGGTCAGTCAACCCGTATATTTTTTAGAGCTTAACTAAACAATCTAGTTCAACTGTTCTTTACTCGATTGTGTAGCCTTATGTTCTAAAAAATATTTAGATTTACGGAGTTAACAAAGCTCTTTTCGTGGGGTCATGGTGTACAAAGTTAACAAAACTCTTTACGTGGGGTCATGGTGTACAAAGTTAACAAAACTCTTTACGTGGGGTCATGGTGTACAAAGTTAACAAAACTCTTTACGTGGGGTCATGGTGTACAAAGTTAACAAAACACTTTACGTGGGGTCCTGGTGTACGAAGTTAACAAAACACTTTACGTGGGGTCATGGTGTTCAAAGTTAACAAAGCTCTTTACGTGGGGTCCAAGTGTACAAAGTTAACAAAACACTTTACGTGGGGTCCTGGTGTACAAAGTTAACAAAACTCTTTACGTGGGGTCATGGTGTACAAAGTTAACAAAACTCTTTACGTGGGGTCCTGGTGTACAAAGTTAACAAAACTCTTTACGTGGGGTCCTGGTGTACAAAGTTAACAAAATTCTTTACGTGGGGTCCCGGTGTACAAAGTTAACAAAACTCTTTACGTGGGGTCCTGGTGTACAAAGTTAACAAAACTCTTTACGTGGGGTCCTGGTGTACGAAGTTAACAAAGCTCTTTACGTGGGGTCCTGGTGTACAAAGTTAACAAAACACTTTACGTGGGGTCCTGGTGTACAAAGTTAACAAAACACTTTAGGTGGGGTCCTGGTGTACGAAGTTAACAAAACTCTTTACGTGGGGTCCTGGTGTACGAAGTTAACAAAACTCTTTACGTGGGGTCCTGGTGTACGAAGCAGTGAGCAGCAGACAGGATGTGCGTTTGGTCGATGATGGTGCCGCCACAGACCGTGGAGTAGTAGCTGTTGTAGATCATCACCATCCAGGGATACTCGCAGGCTGTTGTCGTGGTCCCACCCACGATCCTGTAGCTGTTGGCGATACCGCACTGGGCTGGGGAGGGGGGTTTGACGAAAAAATTATTGGCTAAACTTGTCAAAATTTGATCTACTTATGTAAATATCTAACAGGTTAATATGATCATATTTCGATCGTAATCTAGGTTGATCATTTGGAGCAGTGATTACATCATCTATCTTACATTAAAAATGCTTGTGTAAATTAGATATGTAAGCACTAAAGGGATTCAAGTAAATGGAAATAAATGTTTCTTAGATACAAGAAACAACTTTAAAATAACATGCTAAAGACGAGGTTTCTTCTTAAATATTTGAGTTAAATGGTAATAGGGGGAACATGTTGAACTGATCTACATGATTTAATAAACTTATATTTGTATACTTCACATGTACTTTTCATGAGATTTTTGAGTTTGCACTAATCCGTGTTAAGCAATATCCTCTCTTTAATAACTAGCCGTCGGTACCCGTTACACATGAATTATAGGCCTAAGTATTTTAATGTTAAACTTGTTTGAGAAAACTATTTGATAAAATAATTATTGATCAAAGCGCAATGTGCTTTACCAACACGTTGAACGATATTAGTGAAAAAGCAAAGAAATAACTTAATAGCTAAAAACCCGACGCACAGGCTAACAATCCTAATACATAAAATACATGAAAATAATATGTTAGATGTTTTAAATTTATAAACTAAATTTTATTTAAAGAACGAAATTAAAAATAAAGGCATATTCGAATGAAGAGACACATTTTTTATTATGCAACCGGAAAAGTGTTTATAGTTGTGACAAGAACGCAATAAACAATGACGTCACAAGCCTCATGTTTAAACCACGGAAATAACACAACACTAATGGCGTCATCTTCCGATTTTAGAATATAAAGAAATGAACTATTTCATTTAAATTTGATTTAGATCTAGATTCTATAAATCTACGTATCAAGACGTGCGCTATAAATTGTATAAAATTGTCTTGGTTAAACTAATACAAATTACTTTAAAAAACAACATAATGACCATTGAATAGCCGGGTTTTTAACGGAATCATTTAAGTCTCATAATCAGTGTATGCATTTAATATGGTGTTGTGTTGACTAAAAGTGTGCGTTGAAGGAATATCCATATCCACACCAATGAGACGCATACACAATGGACGTGCTAAAGGAATATCCACACCAACCTAACCCAAGGACGTGCTAAAGGAATATCCACACCAACCTAATCCAAGGACGTGCTACCGCCACCCGCGCGCAGCGCAGAGCAGGCGCTCTGCTCGTATTGAAATACCGCCTGATCGCTAAGGCTCGGTAAACATAAAAATGAATGTTGAATGATACCCACCTACCAACATATTTCACGCTGCCATCATCTTTATCAAGGTTTCCCAATGAGAAATTTTTCAACAACGCGACTATTTGTATTTTGCTTACTAGAGAAGGTAGACAGCGAAGTGATATATTTTAAAAACTAGAGAACTTACATTTAACTAGAGCAGGTAGACAGCGAAGTGATATATTTAAAAAAAATAGAGAACTTACATTGAACTAGAGAAGGTAGACAGCGAAGTGATATATTTTTAAAAAATAGAGAACTTACATTTAACTAGAGCAGGTAGACAGCGAAGTGATATATTTTTAAAAAATAGAGAACTTACATTGAACTAGAGCAGGTAGACAGCGAAGTGATATATTTTTAAAAAATAGAGAACTTACATTTAACTAGAGCAGGTAGACAGCGAAGTGATATATTTTTAAAAAATAGAGAACTTACATTGAACTAGAGCAGGTAGACAGCGAAGTGATATATTTTTAAAAAATAGAGAACTTACATTGAACTAGAGCAGGTAGACAGCGAAGTGATATATTTTTAAAAAATAGAGAACTTACATTGAACTAGATAAGGCAGACAGCGAAGTGTTATATTTTAAAAAATAGAGAACTTACATTGAACTAGAGCAGGTAGACAGCGAAGTGATATATTTTAAAAAATAGAGAACTTACATTGAACTAGAGAAGTTGTTGTACTAGCAGACACGCTAGTTGTAGGTGGCGCTGATGTGGTAGTTGTTGCTTTAGTTGTTGTTGTGGTTGGTACTGGTGTGGTAGTTGTTGCTTTAGTTGTTGTTGTGGTTGGTACTGGTGTGGTAGTTGTTGCTTTAGTTGTTGTTGTGGTTGGTACAGATGTGGTAGTTGTTGCTTTAGTTGTTGTTGTGGTTGGTACTGGTGTGGTAGTTGTTGCTTTAGTTGTTGTTGTGGTTGGTACTGGTGTGGTAGTTGTTGCTTTAGTTGTTGTTGTGGTTGGTATTGGTGTGGTAGTTGTTGCTTTAGTTGTTGTTGTGGTTGGTATTGGTGTGGTAGTTGTTGCTTTAGTTGTTGTTGTGGTTGGTATTGGTGTGGTAGTTGTTGCTTTAGTTGTTGTTGTGGTTGGTACTGATGTGGTAGTTGTTGCTTTAGTTGTTGTTGTGGTTGGTACTGGTGTGGTAGTTGTTGCTTTAGTTGTTGTTGTAGTAGGTACTGGCGTTATGGTTGTCGCCTTGGTTGTTGTGGTTGGTGCTTGTGTGGTGGTTGTTGCTTTGGTTGTTGTGGTTGGTGTTGGTGTGGTGGTTGTTGCTTTAGTTGTTGTTGTGGTTTGTGCTGGTATGGTAGTTGTTGGTGTGGTAGTTGTTGATGTTGCAGTTGTTGTGGTTGGCACTATGGTGGTGGTAGCTGTCGTATTCAACACGACAGAGTAGATGGCGAACTCAGCGTGGCAGAGGCCAGTGATCCACAGGTAGAGGTTGTCGGTGGTGATGCCGTAGGTCTGGTTCTGTTGGAGAGATACAACATCACCAGCACATTTTTATTTTACTTTTTTCTAAGCACTGATTTTTATCATGAATTAAATACACAAATACACATTAATCGCAATTTGTATACTGTTGTTGGCCACTTAGTCAACTAACGACATACACAATTGACGCAACTGACCACTGACACAAATGACCACTGACACAACTGACCACTGACACAACTGACCACTGACGCAACTAACCACTGACACAACTGACCACTAAAACAACTAACCACTGACACAACTGACCACTAAAACAACTGACCACTGACACAAATGACCACTGACACAACTGACCACTGACACAACTGACCACTGACACAAATTACTACTGACACAACTGACCACTGACACAAATTACTACTGACACAAATGACCACTTACCTCAACACAGCTGTAAGTAGAGTACTGGTTAATGACCTTGGCCACCAAGGTCATGTTGGGGGTGGTGTTGGGGATGGCGATTTTCCCCACGGTGTTGTAGTAGTAGGACCGACACACTCCACGTCCTATCTCAACATACGTGTCTGTAAAACAACAGCAGTCAAGTCTCAAGTTGTGATCTCAAGATTTGTGTGGGTTGGAGGTTACACAATCCTTTTGTCTTGTCTAAATAGTACAAGTCCCATCAGTCTTGTCTAAATAGTACAAGTCCCATCAGTCTTGTCTAAATAGTACAAGTCCCATCAGTCTTGTCCAAATAGTACAAGTCCCATCAGTCTTGTCCAAATAGTACAAGTCCCATCAGTTTTGTCAAAATGGCATATAATCGACAACAATGAAGAAAGAAAGAAACATGAAAGTTCTCTTCAATAGTTTTGTTGTTCAGCTTTTTGACATCTAGATTTATTTACACCCACACTGAAACTTAAGAAATTACGTTAAAATGTTGCTTTCAGCTTTCAAAATATTTAGATAGATTGTTAAATATTGAACAAATTTCCTACAATATCGCAAAAGTTAGCCATCCGTCAAATGTAGAAGATCGGTAAATGTTAGCAATCCGTCAAACTTTATACAACATTGGTAAATGTTAGTTTTTTGTCAAATTTAGATTTTTCATGTTAAAAATGACAAAGGGCGACAGTTATAATTCAAATGATGCTTAACTTTGCACAAAACCAAACTAAAACCCAATCAAAAAGCTACAAACAAAAAGCTACAAACAAAAAGTTACAAACAAAAAATTACAAAAAAAAAAGTTACAAAAAAAGTAACAAACAAAACGTTAGAAACCAAAAGCTACAAACAAAAAGCTACAAACAAAATGCTACAAACAAAAAGCTACAGACAAAAAGCTACAAACAAAAAGCTACAAACAAAAAGCTACAAACAAAAAGCTACAAACAAAAAGCTACAAACAAAAAGCTACAAACAAAAAGCTACAAACAAAAAGCTACAAACAAAAAGCTACAAACAAAAAGCTACAAACACTCCTGTGAAGCCACCAGGCCAAGGATGAGTATCAAAACAGCTGGAAAGAAATTCATTTTTTTTCGTGTCTTCTTCTCTAGCTGAGGTTTGCCAACTTGCAACGGGAGAACTCTATCAAGACTGCCACACAATCGTGGGTAGCAAGATGGCTTTTATACATGTCATCGACAGACATGGACACCAGCATCAAACTCGTGTTGACCAGACGAATATCCAGACCAAAGCGACACGTAGACAAGTGATGACGGATGTAGGAAATTAAGACCTAAGGAAGCGGACAGATGAACCCACACTAACAAGGTGTTGAGTTCGAGAACTGATACGATCGGTCTGTTTGTACATGAACAGCTGGATGGGTTTAGAAGTCGGTCGCTTTACTATTCTGTCTATTCACAGTCTATTCACAGTCTATTCGCTGTCTATTCACAGTCTATTCACAGTCTATTCACAATCTATTTACAGTCTATTCGCAGTCTAATTACAGTCTATTCACAGTCTATTCACAGTCTATTCACAATCTATTTACAGTCTATTCGCAGTCTAATTACAGTCTATTTACAGTCTATTCTTTTCTTACACTTAGAGCTTTACTCCAGATGAAAAATTAGAATCATGATCAATTGCGGACAAACCTAATAATTGTACCCGATACCGTGTGAAATAATATTGCATTATCAGTTTTTATAATGGTTTTAAATTAAAATATTTATAAATTAATTATAAATATAAAAATTAATACACTCAACTATATAGCAGTATACAATCAAAAGAGAGGTAAACAGTTGAATTATTATATGACGTATCGACACATTTCATTTAGCGATATTTTATCTTTATATCCCCATCTTCCACTGATATTCTAATTAACATAAAATGCGTTCTTATCCCAATTAGCCATTGCTCGATGTGACGCTACAAGAGCTCGATGTTCTGTAATGAAGTTTTTTGGGTTCGCTTTATTTCTATTGATGTCATATTGTATAGATTTGTACTATATTATTTACTAAGTTGAATCAGGCGGTTCCGGCGCCTTAGCATGGTGCGATTTGGCGCCCCTGGCAAAACTGTCTCACACTTTGCGTTTATGTTTGCATTTAAGTTTGTATTTATGTTTGCGTTTATTTGCATTATTGTGAGTTATTGTTTGCGTTTATGTTTGCGTTTGTGTTTCTATTTGTATTTGCGTTTGTGTTTGCTTTGTGTTTGGATTTGGCTTTGTGTTTGTGGTTGGGTTTGTGTTTGCGTTTGGATCGGGGTTTGTTTTCGTTTGCTTTTTCGTTTGCGTTTGTGTTTGTGTTTTCTTTGTGTTTGTGGTTGGGTTTGTGTTTGCGTTTGAATTTGTGTTTGCGTCTGTGTTATGTTTGCGGTTGTTTTTTGTGTTTTGGTTTTTGGTTTTTTTTGGTTGTGGTTAGGGTTAATTCGAAAAGTAATATATTTTCTAACCCCGGGTATATGCTGGTTACTATACACACCAGTCATGTTCCTTTTCAGATAGGTTTTTTTACAGATGCCAGTGCAGGGCCTGGCTCGCACGGCTAGTGAAAAATAAATACATTTCATGATTTAAAAATCTCTTGTTTAATTACTGATAGGTCGATCATCACAGGTCCCTAAAATGTTGTATCTTTTTGATAATATTTTACTTTTGGGCACTAAATCAAGGTATGACTCTTGATTTCGTTTATAATTACATACATATTAAAATATCGATTTAAAAAAAAAACCATATAAATATGATGCATAAATAAACTATTTATTGTCACGAAATATGGCCAATGAGGTAAGATCGCAGCAGCTCGTACATTGTCAGGAAGTGCCTTGAAGTCTGGCACTGTCAGAAGACTGGTACAAAGATTTCTGACTGCTTTATTCATGCCAGGACAGTAATCATTAATAAACATGTCTGTACGGTAGTATCACACTTCCCCCTTTACAAGTCAATCTATGTTTATCAAAGCCAATAAATGTATTTTATATTTGCTTATTAAATTAAGTTTAAGAATATTCTCTCTTGATCTTATAAGTAAACTGCAGATACTGTACATTAAAAGATCTTAAAATTATTGTTTTTTCACTGCATATACTACATGCACATTAAAATCATTTTTTTACAGAAAAACTTTTTAACACATCACAAGCTATTAGATGAGAAAGATCGATGCGCAAATCTTCGGTTACATGGACGAAATGATCAGGATGTGAGTGTAGAGTTGTGTTACTGGTGATCAGGTGACAGGTGTTTAAACACAGGTGAACACCTGCCAGGTTCGTGTGACGTCATGAAACAATAGTCCCGGGGTGGCCTGACTTGTTGACCCACGGGCAATTTTACGTCAATCCTGGTCATTATGTGACCCATCTTTTCTTGGCTTAGTTACCTGCAGTGTATGGTGACACCAACAGTAGGTGGTGTAGTGGTGACACCAACAGTAGGTGGTGTAGTGGTGACACCAACAGTGTGTGGTGTAGTGGTGACACCAATAGTATGTGATGTAGTGGTGACACCAATAGTATGTGGTGTAGTGGTGACACCAACAGTGTGTGGTGTAGTGGTGACACCAATAGTATGTGATGTAGTGGTGACACCAATAGTATGTGGTGTAGTGTTGACACCAACAATATGTGATGTAGTGGTGACATCAGGAGTTGTATTGGTGTGGCAACATGTATGCTGTCTGATGGCGTTATTGACTTATTTTATGTTTTAGTGGTGTTACCAACATGTCTTCTGCAGGTGTCTTTCAAATGTTATATGTTAAATGTTAAAATGTTATGTCATCAGCTGTACGTATTGTAACGACGACAGCGCAGTGTGATGAATTTATCTATGGCATCTTTCCTCGGCAAGGTTCAGCTGTCACCGAGCCAGCTAATGAATCAAGTCGTAGATCAAGATGTTGGTAGACATTGTTGGTAGACATTGTTGGTAGACATTGTTGGTAGACAATGTTGGTAGACATTGACACGACCCCAATCTTGGTGACGTCTCTTGTTGGTGTCTGGGCTATTTCATCATGCGATACGTCTGAGCGATTTACACACACACACACAGACATATATATATGTATATATATATATATATATATATATATATATATATATATATATATATATATATAGGCTATATGTGTGTATAACATAGTAGTTATAAACGTTTGTAGTGACTTTTAAAACCAAATTTGACGAGTTATCAGCCGTACATAGCGAGTGAGCTACTGATTTTCCCCTTACATACCTACACAAATGCCTTGCTTGCTAAGCTCTCACTTAAACTCTCTACCTGACCTTTTGGTGTAAAGGTTAATTAGCCAGCCAACACGACACCCCTAGTGTCAAACGGCAGGTGACATTTTTAATCAGGTCAAAAGCCGAGAACAAATGTGAAAATGTGACAGAATTTGAGCCATTTTAAAACTTCAACAAACAGTAAGCAATAGTCGAGAGGTAAAAAGTTTCACTGTCGTGTAGTTTTAACATAGGACTATCTCTAATACTTAGGCGGTGTACTGGAACCTGAGACAATATAGGTCTGGAGTGAAACAACGTTGACAAGTTAACATAGCAGCTTGTAGTAGGCCTCAAGGCTTCAGTACATGTCGACCACGTTAGTTCATTGATCAAATCTACACGTCTTAGTACAACAGAAAATAACACAAAATTAGAGGTAACAGAAATTTAATATAAAAATACAAACAAAAATATATTTGGATCAAAGTTGAGTTGAAATGTAGTTGACAGAGTAGACAGGTATGGCTGAGTAATCAGGGCCTTTTGCTGACGCCAGTTAGAACTTCTTGATTCAGATCAGAACATCGTGTAACAGTGTAACACAGACAAGAAATTTTTTTTTAAATTAAAGACAATTTTCCTCCCACAGAATATATCACCGTGTATAAATTATTTAAATGATCATGTGATCGGGCCACACCCTCAGCCCAACCCCCCCCCCCCAACCCCCAGAAAGTTAAAGCTAGTTCAGTCATCATGTGGCCGATGTAGTAAAACAGCAACAGCCGCTGTCTATCCTACCATCGTCTGGGAGCCGTCACCCCCGTTGGCGTCCATGGTGTTCTGGATCCAGGTCAGGTAGGGCGCCACCTCTGTGACGTAGAGGTTGTAGCGGCCGTTGGAGCACATGTTGAAGGGCAGGATGCCGCGTACCACCCAGTTGTTGCCGTTAGAGCACATCACGGCCCCGCCCTCGTCGCCCTGGGGAGGGAGAGATATTTGTAATTAGAGGTGTACAGTGTACATACAGGGGTACACAGAGAGATGTTGGTAGTTAGAGGGGTACAAAGTACATACAGGTGTACACAGAGAGATGTTGGTAGTTAGAGGGGTACAAAGTACATACAGGTGTACACAGAGAGATGTTGGTTGTTAGAGGTGTACAAAGTACATACAGGTGTACACAGAGAGATGTTGGTTGTTAGAGGTGTACAAAGTACATACAGGGGTACACAGAGAGATGTTGGTTGTTAGAGGTGTACAAAGTACATACAGGTGTATATTGTACACACAGGTGTACAGTGTACATACACGTGTACACGGGGAAATGTTCAGGGCAATACTGAGATCTCTTCACTTTTATGCGTCTTGTAAAAAACAACCCCAATCAAACAATGGAATGATTGAGTGCAATTAAACAAATGATAGTAGCATAGACAATCTAAATTCTAATGAACTCACTACACTTCATTTGCTATTTAATTTTTTTAAACACTTTCTGAAAGAGTACGCAAATGATTTGGAACTTATAACTTTTTAGGCCGTAATCTGCATACATTGAATGGGCAGGTAGACATTGAACCTGTTCATTAATTTTATTTTCCGGCCGTAGACCTTGATCAAAGTCAAATAGTCATCGGACCTGCTTCTAATCATTATCATGTTAAATACTGTAAACCTTGTTTTAAATATCATAAACCTTGTTTTAAATATCATAAACCTTGTTTTAAATACCGTAAACCTTGTTTTAATTACTGTAAACCTAGTTTTAATTACTGTAAACCTAATTTTAAATACCGTAAACCTTGTTTTAATTACTGTAAACCTAGTTTTAAATACCGTAAACCTTGTTTTAAATACCGTAAACCTAGTTTTAATTACTGTAAACCTAGTTTTAAATACCGTAAACCTTGTTTTAAATACCGTAAACCTTGAATTGACAACGAGGAATTGGACTTTCTATTAAGTAAAATTGTTACTAGATCTATATGTGATGACGCAAGATTACGTCAGACATGTTTAGCAGATATAGGTTAGCAGAAACAGACTATAGGCCTAGTTGGTTGGGTAGAGAGGCCAATGGGCGCACAGGGCTGACCGGTCACGTGGGACGGTCAGCTGACCACTGAGAAGTGGGGCAGTAGAGCGATAGGCCAGGAGTTGTTAGGTAGCGGCAGAGACGGCCGAGAATGTAGATAGTTAGGAGATCATGATTAGCTAGCGAGGTAGAAGGTGTTAGGTTGTAGAATGTAGAGAACAGTTAGTGTTAGGATTGGTCATGGGAGTGCGTAGTAGTAGGTAGCATGTGGTATGAACAGTCAGTAGTAGAAGTAAATAGTACAGTGTAGATCAGTTAGGTAGAAACTTGAACATATATATCATTTTAATAAAGAACAATTATAGTTGAACTTGAACTGTGTGTTATTGCATTCATTCGTTACCGCTTCTTAAAAATCCCCACCCTCGCAACTGGTGGAGCGCGGGTCGAGGACAGGAAAGACAGTATATCGGTTTACTCATGACGGAGTACGACTTGTGTATTGCTTTCCTTAACTCAACACAACAGCGGGTTTCTTCAACCGGAACGAGTTTGGATTAACGACACAAGGGAACTGTCACCATGTTCAAAAAGATAAGTACCTTCCAAAAATTTTTTTAAACGTTTGGGTTTAGAGCCGTGCTGGATAGTTTGTGCTAGCGGTTTTTCTGCCTTACACATTCTTATGTTACGCCCTGTTGCATTACTTTTGTTTACTTTCCTCAACACAAACACACATACACAACCATGGAGGCAGAGTTTCAATGCTATAAACAGGGCATACCATTAGACAAAACAGGAGAAGAATTTGAAACATTTGTAGAGAATAAGCTAGAAAACAAGATAGTCAAGATAGTAAAACATGTCAAGAACAAAAGCAGAGTTAGCGTTAGAATTAGTGAAACGGAAAGTACAGCACATAGATAACACGCAACTGCCCAAGAACACCAACCCCATGACCAAAAATGTGACCCCGACCGTCCCCATAAATGATTTTGAACAACGGACAAAAGTGAAGTCAAGTCGAGTTTTTGTGTTGATCTAAGTAGTCGAGGAAATCGACGTGAAGTCGTACAGTCAGAAGTCAGAGTAGACAAATCTGATGTCAATTGTGTTATTGAAGTCAGTGAAGTATAAGTCAGAACTGAAGTCAAAGAAGTCATTTGAAGTCAGTTAAGTCAGTCAATAAGTTGATGAAGTCGTAGTTGAGGTCATAGTGACGTAGTTGAAGTCATGTTGCAGTCAAAGAAAAGTCTTTGAAGTTATATTAAAGTCGTCGAGGTCATAGTGAAGAAGTGAAATCGTCAAAGTTATAGTGAAGTCTTTGAAATCAAAGTGATGTCGTTGAAATCGTTGAAGTCATATTGAAGTCGTTGAAGTCATATTGAAGTTGTTGAAGTCAAAGTGAAGTCTTGAAGTCATATTGAAGTTGTTGAAGTCAAAGTGAATTATTTTATAGTCATATTGAAGTCGTTGAAGTCAAAGTGAAGTCTTTGAAGTCATATTGAAGTAGTTGAAGTCAAGGAAAAGTCTTTGAAGTCAAAGTGAAGACGTTTAAGTTGTCGAAGTTTAAGTCGGTCAGTGAAGTCTTTTAAGTTGAATTGAAGTGAAGTCGTCGAGGTCAAGTTAGTCTTCAAAGTGACGTTAGTCGTCAAGTTGAAGTAATTGAAGTCGTCAAAGTGGAATCAGTCGTTAATTTGAAGTCAGTCAATTTACTGAAGTCAGTTAAAGTGAAATAAGTCAAGTTACTGAAGTCAAAAGTGAAGTCAGTCATTAAGTCAAGCCAGCCAGTTTTTTGTCAGAAGTCAGATAGTGAGAGCTGCTCCACTATTTGATTACGCATTCAAATGTTGATTTGAAACGGCACTATATTATTGATATACACTTACATGTCTATTCTTTTTGTGAAGCTATTTCTAAGCTCTAGTAGTGTTTACGTCTATTGAGTTTATTAGGCTTTACAGATTGTTGTTAGATTAGAGTGTACTGATTTTTTTTTTGGTTATTTTTGTAATGTTATTTTTGTATGCTGTATGTACCGCCAGACAAATGTTCAGCACGTTTAAATTTGGGATTGAGGTTTTTTTTAATGGAAGGTACCTCTGTCTGAATACTTGTCTGCGCGGGCACTAAGATGGTCACGTAAAACCATTGCTCATAATCTCGTAATACAATTTCAGACCCACTACGCTTATTCAGAATGAGACGAGATGAAGCAGACACTTCAAAGAATGCCGCCACCTGAAGCCCTGATTACGTTGAATTACCTGGACAGCAAACAGCCTGCTGAACAGAGAATTGCCCTGGTCAAGACAGCGGACGCATCGCCACCGCTTCGCCCCCGCACTGAGGTTGAATAACAGACCGCCAGCTACGTACACCTACGTCGGCACATACAAAGGGTAGAAGACCCATCGTCCAAGTTCCCAGCGTCGGAACGTTACGTCATTGTTCGCCACCGCATCAGACAGCTCCAGTTCATCGTATAACCACTCTACGTGGACGTCTCAACCAGCGTTGAGATTGTTGCGTCATCACATTGACCAACGAAGTTACGCCTACACCCGCCTCACGGGAATTTACATCAAAACTCGCCACAACCCACCCACCACAGAGGAACGCCAGCAATTACATAACACTTACACATACACTTACACTGCTCGCAGAGCCTGTTCAACCAGTTACACATTCTACTAAGATTAGCTCAAGGCCAGTACACGACAACCTAGCCAGAACTGAGTTACACATGATTGAATTCACACATACCATAACATAGACATACATTATCAAGCAGAGACACCACAGACGTCAGGATACCTACACAAGAACTAGAACAATGACATTTTCTTTCAGGAACACAGACACAAGATTTTATGTTTTTGTAAACTGTGCTGTCCCATTTTGTATTTGATTTACATGATTGATGTTAGGGATAGAATAGAGTAGTAAGATAGATAGTTGTTGATGTATAAGATTAGTAGCAGACGCTGAAAAATATAATTTGTCAGCTACAGAAAGGGAGGGAGATATGTGATGACGCAAGATTACGTCAGACATGTTTAGCAGATATAGGTTAGCAGAAACAGACTATAGGCCTAGTTGGTTGGTTAGAGAGACCAATGGGCGTACAGGACTGACCGGTCACGTGGGACGGTCAGCTGACCACTGAGGCGTGGGTCAGTAGAGAGATAGGCCAGCAGTTGATAGGTAGCTAGCGAAGAGTAGAGAAGGTGTTAGAAAGCGGTTAGAGACGGTTGTAATTTGCAGAGCTAGAGAACAGTTAGATAGTGTTAGGAGTGGTCACGGGAGTGTGTAGTTAGTAGTATAGTGAACAGTTAGTAGTAGTAGTTAACAGTAGAGAGTGTAGAATAGGCTGGTTAGATAGAACTGATTATAATTTTAATAAAGAACAATCATAGTTGAACTTGAACCGTGTGTTATTGGATTCATTCGTTCCGCCTTCTTAAAAATCCCCACCCTCACACTATAATATTTCTGTTTGCTGATGCCTATGACAAAAATGTGAACTGCTTGTTGTAACTTTCGCACCAATGGTCTAACATATACGGCACTCACTCCCTGCCTGTACGCAATGTGTACTCACCAAACAACTGTCTGTCAAAATGTTTGCTGGACTCTGACAGATGGAGCCTGTCGGTCTGGCGTCCTTCAGGCCGAGACGGTCTGTCAAAAAGTTGCAGGCTTCCTCAGATGACAGACGAACTTTGCCGTACAGCAACTCACCTGACAAGTCTGCCGACATTAGAACACGTGATCAGTCAAGGTATCCGTGGGGACAGGTGAGGGGGGGGGGCTTGTCCGTGGGGACAGGTGGGGGGGGGGGGCTTGTCCGTGGGGACAGGTGGGGGGGGGGGCTTGTCCGTGGGGACAGGTGGGGGGGGGGGCTTGTCCGTGGGGACAGGTGGGGGGGGGGGCTTGTCCGTGGGGACAGGTGAGGGGGGGAGGGCTTGTCCGTGGGGACAGGTGAGGGGGGGGGGGGGGCTTGTCCGTGGGGACAGGTGAGGGGGGGGAGGGCTTGTCCGTGGGGACAGGTGAGGGGGGGGGAGGGCTTGTCCGTGGGGACAGGTGAGGGGGGGAGGGCTTGTCCGTGGGGACAGGTGAGGGGGAGGGAGGGTTTAAGATGAGGGGAGGGAGGGTTTAGGACTCTAGATACAGTACACACGTCACAAGACATGATCAACACCTAGAACTTAATCACGTGAGAGCTACATAGAACTTAGTCACGTGACAGCCACCTAGAACTTAGTCACGTGACAGCCACCTAGAACTTACTCTCGTCAAAGCTCTCAGTGGAGAAGCCCCACCCCGTGATGACGCACTCATCGTATCCAGCACAGCTATTGGCTGCTTCTTCTGGCGTGGGCAGGCAGATGACGCCAGAACAGGAGCCTGTGATTGGCTGGGATAATTTAATCAGGGCAACACCGTTGCCTGAGGATAGAAACATTGGGATAATTTAATTAGGGCAACACCGGTGCCCGAGGATAGAAACATTGGGATAATTTAATCAGGGCAACACCGTTACCTGGGGATAGAAACATTGGGATAATTTAATTAGGGCAACACCGTTACCTGGGGATAGAAACATTGGGATAATTTAATCAGGGCAACACCGTTACCTTGGGATAGAAACATTGGGATAATTTAATCAGGGCAACACCGTTACCTGGGGATAGAAACACTGGGATAATTTAATCAGGGCAACACCGTTACCTGGGGATAGAAACACTGGGATAATTTAATCAGGGCAACACCGTTACCTTGGGATAGAAACATTGGGATAATTTAATCAGGGCAACACCGTTACCTGGGGATAGAAACATTGGGATAATTTAATCAGGGCAACACCGTTACTTGGGGATAGAAACATTGGGATAATTTAATCAGGGCAACACCGTTACCTGGGGATAGAAACACTGGGATAATTTAATCAGGGCAACACCGTTACCTGGGGATAGAAGAACTGGGATAATTTAATCAGGGCAACACCGTTACCTGGGGATAGAAACATTGGGATAATTTAATCAGGGCAACACCGTTACCTGGGGATAGAAACATTGGGATAATTTAATCAGGGCAACACCGTTACCTGGGGATAGAAACATTGGGATAATTTAATCAGGGCAACACCGTTACCTGGGGATAGAAACACTGGGATAATTTAATCAGGGCAACACCGTTACCTTGGGATAGAAACATTGGGATAATTTAATCAGGGCAACACCGTTACCTGGGGATAGAAACACTGGGATAATTTAATCAGGGCAACACCGTTACCTGGGGATAGAAACACTGGGATAATTTAATCAGGGCAACACCGTTACCTTGGGATAGAAACATTGGGATAATTTAATCAGGGCAACACCGTTACCTGGGGATAGAAACATTGGGATAATTTAATCAGGGCAACACCGTTACTTGGGGATAGAAACATTGGGATAATTTAATCAGGGCAACACCGTTACCTGGGGATAGAAACACTGGGATAATTTAATCAGGGCAACACCGTTACCTGGGGATAGAAGAACTGGGATAATTTAATCAGGGCAACACCGTTACCTGGGGATAGAAACATTGGGATAATTTAATCAGGGCAACACCGTTACCTGGGGATAGAAACATTGGGATAATTTAATCAGGGCAACACCGTTACCTGGGGATAGAAACATTGGGATAATTTAATCAGGGCAACACCGTTACCTGGGGATAGAAACATTGGGATAATTTAATCAGGGCAACACCGTTACCTGGGGATAGAAACATTGGGATAATTTAATCAGGGCAACACCGTTACCTGGGGATAGAAACAAAAGAGGTCAGGAACTGGTTGGCAACAGAGAAGTGTAAACAACTTGATCTAATCCTAACTTGATCTAATCCTAAATTGATCTAATCCCAACTTACTCTAATCCTAACTTGATATAACCGTTGCACAACAGGTTACAGCCTGTAGACACCGAGGTTCAATCATTCAAAAAATTACAGTTTGAGCACTGCTCTGAGTCTGCAGTGCAATGCACCAGTGTTTCTTCCGGACATTTTTCTCGGGGGGGGGGGGGGGAGGTGGGCACTTGATATTTTCTGGGAGGGGGGGGGGTGGACTAAATTTTACTAGGGGGCGGACACAGGTAAAAGTATATATTTTCTATATACATTCAAATTTCGTTCGAGAAGGGGGGGGGGGTTGTGGCGGTGGACTTATTACTTCCCCCCCCCCCTTCCACTAGTAATCGAGTCCTACAACCAAGTGTAACGCATTAAAGTAATCGAGTCTTACTGTTGAGTTTGACCGAGTCGTCAAATGGAATGGCCTCCGCCTGATTAGCATATGCATAATTAGGGTGAATGTAGACACTGTCTACGTTTATGATCTGCTCCTGCTGTTGGCCTGTGGTCGGGTTGATGTCCAGTCTAGACACGTTGTACTCGCCAGCCACCACCAGGATTCGATCCCGGGCTTCGGCAGCAGAGGATCCAGCTCTGTGGTGAGACAGGTGAGACAGGTGTGACAGAAGACAGGTGAGACAGATAGACAGGTGAGAAACATTCGAGACAGAGACAGGTGATAGACATTTGAGACAGGTGACGCAGGTGAGACATGTGAGAGACAGGTGAGACAGTTAACAAATGGAATATTGAATGGTGCCAGACAGGGCGTTCAGGTAATAGAACTTTGTCTTACACCTCCACTAGACCAATAACATCTACGTCTGTTCAATAGACTAATGACCTCAACGTTTGTACACTAGACCTGTTACCTTAACTTAGAGCAACAAGGTCATTGACACCACTACTAAAACATGAATGTTGACTACCAAGGACAAACTAAAACATAAATGTTGACTACCAAGGACAAACTAAAACATGAATGTTGACTACCAAGGACAAATCAATCAATTCGCCACACGAAATTTCAACCACTGAGCACTCACCCGTAGACACAGAAGGGACTAGTCAGTACCCACTGTTTGTCGATTAGAACACCTTGACACGAGTGGGACGTACCAGCATAGTTCAGCTGACTGGCTGCTCGGAGTCTCGCCCTGTGAATAGACAAAGTTCTGGCATAAGAGCTAGCACGATAAAGTAAAAGATGCAAGAAAACCTGCAATGGCCAGATCAAAAATGATTTGTTTAGGTGTACGGCTATAAACGCAATAATAAAAAGGAAGTAAATTGATTTTAAACGACGCAATTAATACAGTCATTTATAGAGACAACAAACCTACCTGATGGAGACAACAAACGGCCAGTCACACACACCCGTCACACTCCCGTCCAAGATCCGATCAGAGTTGCTACTGCCCCGGCCACACTTTGGTGGTAATGTTGTTCGTGGATCTTTAGGGGTGGGGGTTGGCGTGGGGGTCACTGGAGCTGTTTGAGGACGTCAGAAAATTAGGACATTTTGTCTGGTGTCTTTGTCTAGTAGACTTCATCATGTGACATCATGTGACTAGAGTACACACTGACATCAAGTGACTAGTGTACACAGTGACATCATGTGACTAGTGTACACAGTGACGTCATGTGACATCATGTGACATCATGTAACATTATGTGACATCTTGTGACATCATGTGACATGTGACATCATTTGACATCATGTGACATCATGTGGCATCAAGTGACATCATGAGACATCATGAGGCATTATATGACATGTGACATCATGTGACATCATGTGACATCATGTGATATCATGTGACATCATGTGACATCATGTGATATTATGTGACATCATTTGACATGTGACATCATGTGACATCATGTGACATTATGTGACATCTTGTGACATCATGTGACGTGTGACATCATTTGACATCATGTGACATCATGTGATATCATGTGACATCATGTGACATCATGTGACATTATGTGACATCTTGTGACATCATGTGACATGTGACATCATTTGACATCAAGTGACATCATGAGACATCATGAGACATCATGAGACATTATGTGACATCATGTGACACCATGTGACATCATGTGATATCATGTGACATCATGTGACATGTGACATCATGTGACATCATGTGATATTATGTGACATCTTGTGACATCATGTGACATGTGACATCATTTGACATCATGTGACATCATGTGACATCAAGCGACATCATGTGACATCATGTGACATGTGACATCATGTGACATCATTTGACATCATGTGACATCATGTGACATCAAGCGACATCATGTGACATCATGTGACATGTGACATCATGTGACACCATGTGACATCATGTGACATCATGTGACATCATGTGACAACTCCCCACCCAGATGACCACTGACCTATACCACAACACTTCTGGTCCACACGGAAACAGCCCACGTAGTTGCTGAACTCTGGCACCTCCACCGTCCCGTAGGGGCAGGATGTCCTCTTGTCGACACACCCACCTGACCTCAGCCTCAGGCTGCAGGGAGCTGCAGAATAAAGGACGTCATGCATTAGTAGTGTACGTCATTGGTGACGTCACGCATTAGTTGTGTACGTCATAGGTGATGTCATGTGAAGATTGTGTACGTCATATGTGACGTCATGCATTAGTTGTGTACGTCATATGTGATGTCATGTGAAGGTTGTGTACGTCATATGTGACGTCATGCATTAGTTGTGTACGTCATAGGTGACGTCATGTGAAGATTGTGTACGTCATACAGGACCACCAGCTTTTGACTTACAGAAATATTACAGTAGAACAAGTTGAATTTGAGTAGGGGGAATATGTGTTGGTGGATGAAGGGGGACACCCACAGTTGTGTGTGGGGTAGGGGGACACTTTGAGTTGGGAGGTGGGGGAGGGGGTGGGAAACACCCGAAGTTGCGGGGTAACAGAACACAAAGAATTTAGGAAAAAATAATTAACCTAACCAAACACCGAAAGAACTTGTCAGTGGACTCCAATACACAGCAAGCCCTGAGCTTCACGACTAAATTATTCCCACACACCCGAGTTTTTGAAGACTGGTCTGTAACATTATTTCTTAACGACCGACAGAAGAACTACTATTCTAGTCATTAATTTCCTTAACGTGTTTGAGATTTTCTAATATTTTTTTTTTCGATACATGAGTACATGATGCTTACAATTTTACTTCGACTTCTAAAAATAAAACATCAGAGAAGAGCAGCATTGACCTTCGCTAGCTGTGAAATTTGTCCAATGCAAATGTACGATTAAATGTTGCAATAGGGCCCTGAGAAAATATGATCTATTTTTAGCCCACTACGTCACCACGACATCAAGTAAGAAAACGTTGAGACGTGTTGGTCTAGTACATCAGCTGACGACCCGGCAATTTCCGGGCATCACGTGCTCCGTGACCAGCTGATTGGCGCTCTCACTAGACACCCACGTGACTTGATGTATTCACTATGTCTGTTCGTCTCATTTGAGTTGGAGTTCCCCACATTAAATTAATCTTGACATTTTCCGCTAATATTGTTTCAAGTCTAGCACAAGTCGACACAAGCGTGTATATGTGACTGTTGGTTTATATGTGTTCTACAGGGGCGGAACTACAGTGCCGCCAGACCCCGCATTGCGGGGGGGCCCAGGCCGTTTAGGGGCCCACAGCCGACCATGATCAATTTTTTTTTTATAGTTAAAGAATAATTTTCTTGTAAAAAAACAAACAGATCTACTACAGGTGTGATGTACCACAGTAGCTAACACACACTGTATCGTAAAGTTGTAGTGTGTAAGATAGGCAACCGTTCAAATCGCTTCCATGACTTATTTCCCTTTTTTAAAATAGTCAAATACGTGTGTTCTTAAGAAACTTTAAATAAATTTGCACTAAACAAATTAAAAAGCAATTACATCTCTTAATTATTATTTTTTTAGATACATAATAAAGAATGAAATAGTAAAAAAGGAAATGTATTAAAAACTAATTATATAAATACAAAAAAACTTTAAATAAACATAAGGCGAGAAACCATTACACATACAAAGCTTTCTTGCTTCATATTCTTTTGACCGACTTGTTAATTAAGAAACATTATGTCAAACATTGAAACAAAAAATTTCAAAACAGATTTTATATAAATACATATTACAAGTTACACACAGAATTGAGCTTTATATATTAGATATATATATATAAGATCACGCGATAACCTATAGTCAACTGCCAATCATGTCATCTCCCAAAAGAATGACCTATGCAGCTATCATCAACATCAACAAAGGGGTTGCGCCCTTGGATGTTCCCCCTGGGTCGAGAGACTTGGGGAGGAGCCACCCGGACTACGGTTCGGGTGGCTTAATGAAATCCAGGGCCCAACCCTTTTTAGCTACAACTAATTCAACTACCCTAGTAATCGAGATGCCCGAAGAAGAGAGCCCAGATCTGTTCTCCAGCCAACCAACACCAAACACAACCATGCAAGTCATAATTCAAACGAATGGACATCCAAATCTTCGAGGGCACATTATCCGAAAACTGATAAGTCCACAACAGATTCTGCTGATGAATTACGGCCGAAGTGACACGTGGTTCTTCTCATCAGACGCTTTCAACGTAGCGACGATGGATAATACAAGCAAACAGTATGGGCCCTACACACTGCATTTTTCAATCTATCACAAAGACAAAATCAATGGCACACTTAGGTGGGTCCCACCAGCACTTGAGAACGATGCACTGCTAAAGGCTCTCAGAATAATAAGCAAAAAAGAACCAATAGTAAACAATATCCCATACACAAATAACCGCAGCTTCACCATTTTCTCCGACACTCCGAACACTATACCACATTATATCAAGTTTAACTATAAAAACAGACCCATCAACATCCTCATGTCCTTACCTGGAAGACAACAAGCCTGCCAATCATGTGGTTCCACACAACATTGGACAAGTCAATGCCACCAGAGAGATCAAGAGTGGGAACAACAACCATCCTCACCGACAACTATAACAGCACCACCTAAGGCTACACCTACACTGCAGCAGCCAACAGCGCCCACAAATCAGATGAACCAACAAACGAGCGCAAACACCCCCAGTGTACAACTACCAGCAACACAAGAACCAGTAACAACTGCACCGCAGCCCCCAGAACCGATGGAAGCGGAAATACCGTTCAGGGAACCAACCAGCCCTCCCAAAACATCAAGTAAACCAACAAATAGAGCGAAATCACCAGTCGTCAAAACTCCCGCACCGCAGCAACCAATAACACCACCAAAATCATCGGGAAAAGTAACAACCCCAAGCACAACCACAGCTCAATCCTCAACCAGGAAGCCAACAACATCTCAAAACAAGGAAACAAAAAGCCCAATCGCAGAAACAGATCAAGCCCCGCCATCGAAAAGGAAAAGTAAAAATAGCCCCACGGAACAAGGCAAAATAATTAAAGAACAAAAACGCAAGGAAAGATTTTACAGCTGCTTCTTCTGCACCGAACATTTCCCAAAAATTAGGGAAACAAGAAACCATGAGAACACAATACATGCTTAAACGGTGCACCATCTGCAAAAACCAAAAAGTCCACAATGACATAGGCGCCCAGTATCAGGACTATCACGAGAGTGCATACATCCTTCACTGTAGCGAATGCGAAGTGTACCTCCCCGAAGAGGGCATGAAGTCACACATGGCGTACCATCACCCGATGTCTTAAATAGAGACAATATTAGACGTTTTGTTTAGTGTAAAACTTGACATGAATAATCTAGGAATATTGAATATAACATATATTAGACGTTTTGTAAAACTTGACAAATATGACATTACATTTTTTTCTTTTTATGCAATGCTATGTATTGTAACTATTTTATCATGTTCATGCAACATATCCACACAGCTAGCTCCTAGCTATACAGGAGTGAACTGTGTGGAAGGAAGACTATTAAACGCCAAATGGCAAAAAAAAAAAAAAACAGATTTATAGCACTTACACATGATGTGTTGTTGCTGTATTATGTTGTAATTAAAATTAAAACTAAGAATTTTTAATTATTCAAATTTCGAACAAGCCCGAATTGAGTATTCTATGTTCGTATTTTGGTATATATATATATATATATATATATATATATATATATATATATATATATATATATATATATATATATATATATATATAAATATATATATATATATATATATATATATATATATATATATATATATGGGGCCCAAAAAAATTTTGCGGGGTGGCCCTATTTTTCTAGTTCCGCCACTGGTGTTCTAGTGCTCTAGTTTTTATATGTGTACACGGTGTTTTAGATCTAGATCTAGATTCTATTTTGTAGCAGCTAAATGCTTTAATAGTTGAATGCAAACTAAATCTAAATAATCTAGAAGCTAGATCTAGTGGAATTACAAAATCCATTAAAAAAACTCATAAAATTTGTTCCGAGCGGACAACGGTGTTGAATCTAGATCTAGAATCTAGATTCTATACTTAACTATACTAGATATCTAGATCTAGCTAGATCTAGATTCTATAATTTAATTGTAGCAACACAATTTTTTGCTTATAGCTTCTAGGTCTGGAAGAAATAACTATGGGTTTTACATTGGGGACTAATGAATCAATGCTGAGTCGTTTGTGAACCCAAAAAAGCAGCATAGAACTGATTTATTCACTGTAACTCTTAATCAGCAGTGCAGGGAAACTGATAGTATCTATCCGGATCACGTGACCGGCAGCCACTGAAATAAAGGTCCATTTCCGTGTGTTGCAGTGTGGTACACGCTGTGACGTCACACACCGAAGTCTGTCCCTATATTCCCACACACCAAAGTCCCGTCACCCATTGAGTTGTTATATTTACTTAGCCTAACCTCCGCAGGCTGATAAACGGAGCTAGTGTGTGATTAAGGAAGATCTAACACACGATATTCAGGTGGGGGGGGGGGGGGGGGGGGGGGGGATAGAGGACATCAACCACCCAGTGTTTCTTCCAGACTTTTTTCTCCGGGGGGGTGGGGGGCACTCGAAATTTTCGGGGGGGGGGGGCGGTAGAATAGATGCCTGGAAGAAACTCTGCAACCACCTACAAACCTTAATCTTAATCCACAGGTCATGGTGTACATTAAAGGAAATGTTAAGATATTTGAGGTGAGTGGGCGGGGCAGTGACTCGTGAGTCAAAACCACGTGACATATGTCAACAGACCACGTGACAGACGTCAACAGTTCAGTTGCCAGTCCTCCACATAGCCTCACCTTTCTTTCACATTTTAAATTAACCTCACAGGTAAAATGTGATACGATCTTGTATGTCCCCAGCTATTTTGGTTGCAGGTTGTCCCTAAAATAAACTTTAGTCGCCAGCATTGTGTGGCCAGTGGTTTCTAATTAATTAAAACTTAAACCAGACCTCATTAGACAGATCTAAACGAGACACTAGTTTCAGCGTGAGGCTGCTTGTTGTACAAAGTGTTTGAAAGAAAGCAAATATCTCCAGATAATTTAATTGTTAAATTTAAAAACTATTAAAACTAGGAGCATTGCCTTAGGTAAATATTATAAATTATTTGACACACTTTGGTCTAAATTTGGTTTGAAATATATTTTTTTAATTGAACACAGACTGTCAAAAAGGAACAAAGTAATATGAATTATGTAAAATAATAATTTTGTTTTGTATTTAAACTGTTGAGGTCACTTTGATAATCAAAACACGTAGCAAAATATATATCCACGCAATGGTGGGCGATAATTAACTTTAAATTAATATTTAGTTGATGAGTGACGGTAGGAAAAGTTTTTCTTATAAATTCTTTTTATGGAGGATAAACGTATAATGTATTAAAGTTGACTCTGTATGTGCATTATGTTTGTTTACTTTTACATGTGACTAATGATAAGAAATATGATATGTGACAGATGACATGTGATATATGACATGTGACATGTGACATATGACATGTGACATATGTCATGTGATATATCACATATGACATGTGAAAGGTGATAGATGACAGATGACAGATGACAGAAAACAGATGACACGTGACATATGACAGATGATAGATGACAGATGATAGATGACAGATGATAAATGACATGTGACATACACGGTACTTACTAGATGACCAGGACAGCGCCCCACCGACACAACAAAGAACGATAACTCCAGCCAGACGAAACATTTCCAGACTTTGTTCCAGAACAATCTTCAGCACACAACCCACGGCCAGCGACGTATCGAATGTCTCAAACCCGGGGACGGTACAAGAAAAAAAAACGTTCCCGAGAAACTCCCCACCAGGATATTTGAGCAAGTTTTCTCACATCCTACCCACCCTTAATTCTTTGTTTATTTATTTAAATGGACGCTCTTTGCCCGTCTTTTGAGTCTAAGGCGGGCGACTCCATTCTCCGTGAAAGGGGTGGAAGGTTTGCTTTTAGCCCTGTATTAGCTCGCCCTAATCAAACATGGGCGCTACCTACCGATGTCCACATAGACGCGAACCGGATGTGTCCGTGGGTCCCATACAAATCAGCTGGATCGTGTGGATAGCCTGGATACAATGGATAGGTTTATCCCCTAATTGTGGATGCAGGAAAGTGGCAGGTATCCACGAGAGGGAGGGGTAGGCCCGGGTAGGACTTGAGCAAATACGGTGTTTAAATAAGGTGGGGACAAAGGTCACGTGAGGCAGTCCCGACACGGTAGGACGGGGGGGGGGGGTGGGCTGTGGTCGGTGTCAAGCTGATATTAGCAGAGTAGTGTAGCAGAGCTGGTCACGTGATCTAACTGACCACGGCAGTCGTGTTGTCCTGCTGTCCAGGTGTTGATATGGACGTACATGTTGAGGATAAAAAACATACAAAGTCAAACTACAAACACACCAGATATGCAGCACACAGCTCTAACACACACAGCACACCAAACCTAAAGACCTAATGTACACAGCACACCAAACCTAAAGACCTAATGTACACAGCACACCAAACCTAAAGACCTAATGTACACAGCACACCAAACCTAAAGACCTAATGTACACAGCACACCAAACCTAAAGACCTAATGTACACAGCACACCAAACCTAAAGACCTAATGTACACAGCACACCAAACCTAAAGACCTAATGTACACAGCACACCAAACCTAAAGACCTAATGTACACAGCACACCAAACCTAAAGACCTAATGTACACAGCACACCAAACCTAAAGACCTAATGTACACAGCACACCAAACCTAAAGACCTAATGTACACAGCACACCAAACCTAAAGACCTAATGTACACAGCACACCAAACCTAAAGACCTAATGTACACAGCACACCAAACCTAAAGACCTAATGTACACAGCACACCAAACCTAAAGACCTAATGTACACAGCACACCAAACCTAAAGACCTAATGTACACAGCACACCAAACCTAAAGACCTAATGTACACAGCACACCGAACCTAAAGACCTAATGTACACAGCACACCGAACCTAAAGACCTAATGTACACAGCACACCGAACCTAAAGACCTAATGTACACAGCACACCAAACCTAAAGACCTAATGTACACAGCACACCGAACCTAAAGACCTAATGTACACAGCACACCGAACCTAAAGACCTAATGTACACAGCACACCAAACCTAAAGACCTAATGTACACAGCACACCGAACCTAAAGACCTAATGTACACAGCACACCAAACCTAAAGACCTAATGTACACAGCACACCGAACCTAAAGACCTAATGTACACAGCACACCAAACCTTAAGACCTAATGTACACAGCACACCAAACCTAAAGACCTAATGTACACAGCACACCAAACCTAAAGACCTAATGTACACAGCACACCAAACCTAAAGACCTAATGTACACAGCACACCAAACCTAAAGATCTAATGTACACAGCACGCCAAACCTAAAGACCTAATGTACACAGCACACCAAACCTAAAGACCTAATGTACACAGCACACCAAACCTAAAGACCTAATGTACACAGCACACCAAACCTAAAGACCTAATGTACACAGCACACCAAACCTAAAGACCTAATGTACACAGCACACCAAACCTAAAGACCTAATGTACACAGCACACCAAACCTAAAGACCTAATGTACACAGCACACCAAACCTAAAGACCTAATGTACACAGCACACCAAACCTAAAGATCTAATGTACACAGCACACGAAACCTAAAGACCTAATGTACACAGCACACCAAACCTAAAGACCTAATGTACACAGCACACCAAACCTAAAGATCTAATGTACACAGCACACCAAACCTAAAGACCTAATGTACACAGCACACCAAACCTAAAGATCTAATGTACACAGCACACCAAACCTAAAGACCTAATGTACACAGCACACCAAACCTAAAGACCTAATGTACACAGCACACCAAACCTAAAGACCTAATGTACACAGCACACCAAACCTAAAGACCTAATGTACACAGCACACCAAACCTTAAGACCTAATGTACATAGCACACCAAACCTAAAGACCTAATGTACACAGCACACCAAACCTAAAGACCTAATGTACACACCACACCAAACCTAAAGACCTAATGTACATAGCACACCAAACCTAAAGACCTAATGTACACAGCACACCAAACCTAAAGACCTAATGTACACAGCACACCAAACCTAAAGACCTAATGTACACAGCAAACCAAACCTAAAGACCTAATGTACACAGCACACCAAACCTAAAGACCTAATGTACACAGCACACCAAACCTAAAGACCTAATGTACACAGCACACCAAACCTAAAGACCTAATGTACACAGCACACCAAACCTAAAGACCTAATGTACACAGCACACCAAACCTAAAGACCTAATGTACACAGCACACCAAACCTAAAGACCTAATGTACACAGCACACCAAACCTAAAGACCTAAGACCATAAGGATCCCACATGCCTACGTCATGTCAACTATAGCGGTGCTGTATTTATGTCGTTTACATATTATTTGTATATGACGTCAAGACAGCTGTGATTTAGGCGGGGGAAATTATGTACCTGACCAAGTACACCACAAAATGTGTACCTAACCTAGTACACCACAAAATGTGTACCTAACTTAGAACACCATACCATGTGTACTTGCTCGTGAACACCGTGTTATTTGTTAAAGACCTAATGACTTCCTTATTCTAACACTGAGTAATGTACACCATCAATGTTAACATTACACCTGATGTACACCATCGAGTTTAACATCACACCTGATGTACACCATCAATGTTAACATCACCCCTGATGTACACTATCAATGTTAACATCACACCTGATGTACACCATTAAAGTTAACATCACACCTGATGTACACCATCAATGTACATCACACCTAATGTACATCATCAATGTTAACATCACACCTGATGTACATCATCAATTTTAACATCACACCTGATGTACACCATCAATGTTAACATCACACCTGATATGCATCATCAATGTTAACATCACACCTGATGTACACCATCAATGTTAACATCACACCTAATGTACATCAGCAATGTTAACATCACACCTGATGTACACGATCAATGTTAACATCACACCTGATGTACATCATCAATGTTAACATCACATCTGATTTACATCATCAATGTTAACATCACACCTGATGTACATCATCAATGTTAACATCACACCTAATGTACACCATCAATGTTAACATCACACCTAATGTACACCATCAATGTTAACATCACATCTGATTTACATCATCAATGTTAACATCACATCTGATTTACATCATCAATGTTAACATCACACCTAATGTACACCATCAATGTTAACATCACACCTAATGTACACCATCAATGTTAACATCACACCTGATGTAGGCTACACCGTCAATGTTAACATCACACGTAGCTTCTAATCTGTTCGTTTATTAAACACTAATTTTCAAGGTAAACGTCTTTCTTCACAGCTAGGTTAACTCTGTGTCAAGCTCTCTCTTCACCCTCAACCCCCCCCCCCCCCACACACACACACCTCAGTCCCGTAGAAAACACAGAACGAGGAAACGAGGAAGAAGTGTCACAGTACAGAAGATGTGAGGGCTACCGTTTCTTTACTCTGAAGATAAATTGATGGGGGGGGGGGGGGGGCTAGAGAAGCTGGGCGATCCTATACATCAGGATATTGGCTGATGTGGGTCGGTGTACATGTGGTGATGAGGTGTCGAGATTGGAATGCCATCGTGACGTCATAGAACCCATTGGCATTGATGGAGATCCGTCTTCCGGGTTTAAAAAAGATGAGCTATTTATAGAAAGCACGAGCTAGTGTTAGTAATGTGCCATTGATAATAGGGCCATCACCAATAGGGCCATCACCAACAGGGCCATCACCTACAGGGCCATCACCAACAGGGCCATCACCAACAGGGCCATCACCTACAGGGCCATCACCAACTGGGCCATCATCAAAAGGGCCATCACCTACAAGGCCATCACCAACAGGGCCATCACCAACAGGGCCATCACCAACAGGGCCATCATCTAAAGGGCCATCACCAATAGGGCCATCACCAACAGGGCCATCACCTACAGGGCCATCACCAACTGGGCCATCATCAAAAGGGCCATCACCTACAAGGCCATCACCAACAGGGCCATCACCAACAGGGCCATCACCAACAGGGCCATCACCAACAGGGCCATCACCAACTGGGCCATCACCAACAGGGCCACAATCTAATGGGCCATCACCAACAGGGCCATCACCAACAGGGCCATCACCAACAGGGCCATCACCAACTGGGCCATCATCTAAAGGGCCATCACCAACTGGGCCATCACCAACAGGGCCACAATCTAATGGGCCATCACCAACTGGGCCATCACCAACAGGGCCATCACCAACAGGGCCATCACCAACTGGGCCATCATCTAAAGGGCCATCACCAACTGGGCCATCACCAACAGGGCCACAATCTAATGGGCCATCACCAACAGGGCCATCACCAACAGGGCCATCACCAACAGGGCCATCACCAACTGGGCCATCATCTAAAGGGCCATCACCAACTGGGCCATCACCAACAGGGCCACAATCTAATGGGCCATCACCAACTGGGCCATCACCAACAGGGCCATCACCAACAGGGCCATCACCAACTGGGCCATCATCTAAAGGGCCATCACCAACTGGGCCATCACCAACAGGGCCACAATCTAATGGGCCATCACCAACAGGGCCATCACCAACAGGGCCATCACCAACAGGGCCATCACCAACTGGGCCATCATCTAAAGGGCCATCACCAACTGGGCCATCACCAACAGGGCCACAATCTAATGGGCCATCACCAACTGGGCCATCACCAACAGGGCCATCACCAACAGGGCCATCACCAACTGGGCCACAATCTAATGGGCCATCACCAACTGGGCCATCACCAACAGGGCCATCACCAACAGGGCCATCACCAACTGGGCCATCACCAACAGGGCCATCACCAACAGGGCCATCACCAACTGGGCCATCATCTAAAGGGCCATCACCAACAGGGCCATCACCTACAGGGCCATCACCAACAGGGCCATCACCAACAGGGCCATCACCAACTGGGCCATCATCTAAAGGGCCATCACCAACAGGGCCATCACCTACAGGGCCATCACCAACAGGGCCATCACCTACAGGGTCATAACAAAAAGGGCCATCCCCAACAGGGCCACAATCTAATGGGCCATCACCAACAGGGCCATCACCAACAGGGCCATCACCTACAGGGCCATCACCAACAGGGCCATCACCAACTGGGCCATCATCTAAAGGGCCATCACCAACAGGGCCATAACCTACAGGGCCATAACCTACAGGGCCACAATCTAAATGGCCACAATCTAAAGGGCCATCACCAACTGGGCCATCACCAACAGGGCCACAATCTAATGGGCCATCACCAACTGGGCCATCACCAACAGGGCCATCACCAACAGGGCCATCACCAACTGGGCCACAATCTAATGGGCCATCACCAACTGGGCCATCACCAACAGGGCCATCACCAACTGGGCCATCATCTAAAGGGCCATCACCAACAGGGCCATCACCTACAGGGCCATCACCAACAGGGCCATCACCAACAGGGCCATCACCAACTGGGCCATCATCTAAAGGGCCATCACCAACAGGGCCATCACCTACAGGGCCATCACCAACAGGGCCATCACCTACAGGGTCATAACAAAAAGGGCCATCCCCAACAGGGCCACAATCTAATGGGCCATCACCAACAGGGCCATCACCAACAGGGCCATCACCTACAGGGCCATCACCAACAGGGCCATCACCAACTGGGCCATCATCTAAAGGGCCATCACCAACAGGGCCATAACCTACAGGGCCATAACCTACAGGGCCACAATCTAAATGGCCACAATCTAAAGGGCCATCACCAACAGGGCCATAACCTACAGGGCCATCACAAAAAGGGCCATCACCAACAGGGCCACAATCTAAAGGGCCATCACCAACTACGCCATCACCTACAGGGCCATAATCTACAGGGGCAGCACCCACTAAACGATTGAACACACGTGTAATACATGAGACAGAGCTTGAATGTAAATCTATGTTTCTAAAAGTGGTTACATTTAAATTACGATTTTTCCGATTTCTAAATATGCCATGCGGGAAAACCGTATCGGAAAATAAGTTATTTATAAAGTATGATTGCAAAATTCGAGTTTTTAATGAAAACAGATTGAAACAATTAATTTCGCTTAATTACTAGACTTGAGTTAATTTAACGAATTACATTCCTTAATCCATAATGGCCGATAACCCAATCATTGCATTAGTTGTAAGTGTAGGGAATCTATGTAAGAGTAAACCTTAAGTATTATTCCGCAATCTTATAACTAAATAGTTTAATTTCAAAATAATCCTTAAATGAAAACAATCAACATATCGGGAATTTGTTTTTATTTTTACTTCAAAATTCAAATTAAATTATATAGAAATTAGATACAAAGTGTGCATAAACTAGGGGTATTCAGATAGGAAAAAAAAGTTTAAACAAAAATAGGAATATAAAACGTAAAGTTTGTTTTTAATTCTAGCTTTTAAAACTAGAAAAAAAATTGTAGAATCCTTTTTTAAATAAAACATTTTAATGTTTTCAACATCAAAGGGAAACAATCAAGCGTTGCCGTCTCATTATAATGGTTATCTCTCTTTGAAGAGAGAAAGAAAATTTGTGGTCAAAGGGAAACAAACAAGCAAAATGTTCACGTCGTAGTTTAGCCTGGATTACCTCGCTTATTAAATATTATTATGTATATTATTTATGTATAGGAAAAATGCTTTTTAAAATTCCGCTTTTTGTACACATACTAGCATTTTAATTAAAATTACATTTTTGTGTGTGTGTGATGTACTTGATTGAAAAACTCAATCAAACATTTAATTAACTAATAAAATAACATTTTGTTTTTGTGACTCTGTGAGCACATTTCTTCAGCTTGCGACTTTGATTTGTGATGGCAGTCGAAATCGTTTCGTTAGTGATAACTAGGCTAAGAAAAAAAATGTATTTATTTTATCATATCTTATTTTGCATAGGTTTTCCTTATTTGCATTTAAAAAACTATGTGATATACCTTTAAATTTATAGTCAAAAGAATACATCATTAATATGTTCAACTTCGTAATTTAGCCAAAGTAAATTTGCTTAGTAGTATTTTCAATTCACATTATTTTTTATGAATTTTAAAATTGGTTGGAAATTACTATGTATCTATATTAATTATTAATAAAGTTTTAAAATATTAAATATTAAATAATAAATGTCACTGAAAATATGCAAGAAAGATAACCTCGGCTAAACTACGAAGTGAAATATTTTCTTGTTTGTTCCCCTTGGATCATAAAATTATGTAGTTTCTTTTTTTCAGTTTTAAAATTTCAAAGTGGAATAGCCTTTTTAAAAAAAACAACTAAAATCGAAATGTACTGTATCTGAATATAAAAGCCTATGTACGCACTTCTCTCTCTCTCTCTCTTTCTCTCTTTCTCTTTCTCTCTGTCTCTGTCCGCAACATTTTTGAGGCTATGTGATCAGTATGTTGGTAAGCGATACGGACTTTTGTTGAAAAATGTATGTTGGATGATTTAAATGTAATAAACTAAATTTTATTAAAGAAGGAAAATAAAACAAAAAGCAATATTCGAATGTAGATCTACTTATCAAGACGTACGTTATGAAATATATACAATCTCAAAAACAACATAAATATCATTGAACAGCCGAGTATTTAACGGAATCATTTAAGTCTCTTAATTAGTGTGTGCATTGAATATAGTGTTGTGTTGACTAATAATGTACTTAACTTGGTTTTAATTTAATAGGTATTGGTAGCCGCCTATTTTAATTTAAATGTGTCGGATTTGTATCTAATTAGTTATTTCTTTGCTTTGTCACTTATATCGTTCAACATGTAGTAAAGCACGTAGCGTTTTGACCAATAACTTTTTCATAAAATATTTTTCTCAAACAATATATAACATTAAAATAATTCACATGTAACGGGTACCGACGGCTAGAATTTTATAATTGTAATGAAAATATGAAAAATGATTTATGAATTGTACAGAACGAAGTTGCTACCCGTATGCGCCATTCAAACTTTCAAAGAGATAAAAATTAGCAGCTTTATTTAATTTAAAAAAATAAACTTAAAAAAAAAAGACGTTAAGCATTTAGAAAAGTGTCATTTATTGGCATTTAAAGTTGTCGGGTTTTTTTTTTTTTGTTTTTTTTTTGTTCGCTGACTTGAAGAAATAAACGACAATTGAAATGAATAAAACGTGTGACTACACCAGCAACATTTAGCGTGGGTTTACACACATTCTATAACTAGTGTGGCGCGCTAAAATTTATACTCCACATACAACCCACTGTAACTCAGTTTATTAGAGGCGACTCCCCAATGGGGGTGGACTTGCCCCCACCCCAGTCTGTAGACCCCAGCCCCACTGCTACCTGGACAGGTACAATTTGTGTACGTGTACCTGGTCCAGATATCTTTAAGTATTTGTTTATTTACCTCTCTGTGTACCCAGTTACCTACAGAGACCTGCTTAGAACAGCCATGAGGATGTGACACTATAATGGTCAGCTTGTCCACATCTCTACGACTCTTGTATTTGTATTCTATCTTGTCACACAGACCCCCAAACCTCTCCCTCATCTCCCCCAGTTTGTCCCCCACCTCTACGTCATGTGTCACACATTCTACCCTACACCAGTCTCCTTCGTTATTTGACCCACACACCTTCCGTCCATAAATATTGACCGCTGGACTTTGATCATAATCAAACCACAACCTACAGCTGGACTGTCTCGCCTCACTGTCATCAAACACCACCTGTCTGGCTGTCAACACAACAACCTTCCACCACACTTTGCTGGGTGTGTCCGAATGGTCACATTCAGGACATGGACAAGTTCTGTAGTCCCACATCCCCTCTGTGTATTTGGACACACTCCACACCCTCCCAGTCCCTGTCCTCAGTGAGTTCTGTCCCCTGGTGTTGTAGCAAGGATATGGATCTTTAGTGCCTTGTACAAACTCTGGTCTGTCTGGACTGGTGAACTTAACGGCTATCCTGACTGTTAGGTCAGCCAGGGCTTTTGTGAGGTCATACAGGTCGTTGTCATGGTAACCAGGAGGAAAATGATCAGCAGTGAACTGGTCTGCTGCTACATAACCTACGTGAGATTTCTTGCAGTTTTTCTTGTAAAATTCCAAATCAGCCTCACCTTGACCTTCAAGACATTCTTGTACTTCATGTGTACCTGTACAGGTAAACGAACCAATTGCAAACATTTCATTAGCTTAAACAATTTGACTAACATGAAACATGGAAACAAATCTACCATTCCCATCTGCCCCTCTAACATCACCATCACCATCACCATCACCATCACCATCACCATCACCATCACCATCACAAGACAACAGTAAAACCTAGTGAATGTTTCAATACAACAGCATAGTTTAGGACTACGCCAGCATAAACTCATTAGCATAAACTCATTAGCATAAACTCATTAGCATAAACTCATTAGCATAAACTCATTAGCATAAACTCATTAGCATAAACTCATTAGCATAAACTCATTAGCATAAACTCATTAGCATAAACTCATTAGCATAAACTCATTAGCATAAACTCATTAGCGTAAACTCATTAGCATAAACTCATTAACATAAACTGAATAGATTTGGCTTCATGCTGTGTTTGTCATGTGGAGCACCTCTAACGTTGTAGCTACTGTCAAACAATGAACCAGTTACCTGTAAAATATTTCGACACGTCTCCTGTCTGGGTGTCAAACAATGAACCAGTTACCTGTAAAATATTTCGACACGTCTCCTGTCTGGGTGTCAAACAATGAACCAAGTTACCTGTAAAATATTTCGACACGTCTCCTGTCTGGGTGTCAAACAATGAACCAGTTACCTGTAAAATATTTCGACACGTCTCCTGTCTGGGTGTCAAACAATGAACAAGTTACCTGTAAAATATTTCGACACGTCTCCTGTCTGGGTGTCAAACAATGAACCAGTTACCTGTAAAATATTTCGACACGTCTCCTGTCTGGGTGTCAAACAATGAACCAAGTTACCTGTAAAATATTTCGACACGTCTCCTGTCTGGGTGTCAAACAATGAACCAGTTACCTGTAAAATATTTCGACACGTCTCCTGTCTGGGTGTCAAACAATGAACAAGTTACCTGTAAAATATTTCGACACGTCTCCTGTCTGGGTGTCAAACAATGAACCAGTTACCTGTAAAATATTTCGACACGTCTCCTGTCTGGGTGTCAAACAATGAACCAAGTTACCTGTAAAATATTTCGACACGTCTCCTGTCTGGGTGTCAAACAATGAACCAGTTACCTGTAAAATATTTCGACACGTCTCCTGTCGGGGTGTCAAACAATGAACCAGTTACCTGTAAAATATTTCGACACGTCTCCTGTCTGGGTGTCAAACAATGAACCAGTTACCTGTAAAATATTTCGACACGTCTCCTGTCTGGGTGTCAAACAATGAACCAGTTACCTGTAAAATATTTCGACACGTCTCCTGTCTGGGTGTCAAACAATGAACCAAGTTACCTGTAAAATATTTCGACACGTCTCCTGTCTGGGTGTCAAACAATGAACAAGTTACCTGTAAAATATTTCGACACGTCTCCTGTCTGGGTGTCAAACAATGAACCAGTTACCTGTAAAATATTTCGACACGTCTCCTGTCTGGGTGTCAAACAATGAACCAAGTTACCTGTAAAATATTTCGACACGTCTCCTGTCTGGGTGTCAAACAATGAACCAGTTACCTGTAAAATATTTCGACACGTCTCCTGTCTGGGTGTCAAACAATGAACCAGTTACCTGTAAAATATTTCGACACGTCTCCTGTCTGGGTGTCAAACAATGAACCAGTTACCTGTAAAATATTTCGACACGTCTCCTGTCTGGGTGTCAAACAATGAACCAGTTACCTGTAAAATATTTCGACACGTCTCCTGTCTGGGTGTCAAACAATGAACCAAGTTACCTGTAAAATATTTCGACACGTCTCCCTTGCTGTCTGGGTCATCTATACGACCATGTTCTACACTTGCCATACTGTTCTGAGCACTCAAACTTTACCTGTTACTTCCTGTTAATACAAGAATAATAATAAACACAATAACAACATCACTAACAGTTTTGTTTGCTGATAAAAACTACTTCTGACATCAGCCTAACTAACAAAAGCCTTCACTCTTTTTAAAATGACCTAGATCTATGTGTCAGAAGATATTGTATAAATACTTCCCTCCATCTTCCTCTGTAAACTTCTAGATGCTAGTTAACATCTAGATCTCCCACCCATAACAACCCCGCCTCCACACAACATTTGCTACAATAGAATTGTTAAAACAAGTGTTAACTGTACATCTAGTAGGTAGAATACACGTCTTAAACTGCTTCATTACCTTTTCATACAGAAAACAAACTCCAGGACCAGCCCACTATAAACACACCTCAATGTGGCTACACGTTCTACACTGTGTGTGTGTGTCTTGGCCTACTTACGATTCTATTTTAGGCCTGTTGTGTAAGGGTTATCTAGGTCTGTGTAAATGACATGGGGATTTATACTTTATTAATAAATTACTCAAATAACTACAACTACATTAGTTTGAAACTGTCCCTTTAGAAGCACTAAAGTCAATGCCATGTAAATTAAATCTAAGTCCTCAAACTGTATAATAATGTATGGAATACCTAAAACTCAGGGTATAGCATAAACTGGTGACGCTAGGACGTCTATTGTGTATGCGTCACATTGGTGTGGAATACCGGTTGGTTTTTTTGTTTTTTTTTTCCTTTGAAGCAGCATGATAATCAGAGATGTTATTGTCTTTCATTTATGCTTTAAAATTTTAGGGTTGTACTTGGAATTGGATTTTTTTTACATAAAACAAAACTATTGTAAAAAAATATAAACAAGTAGTTGTTTTTTTTTATTTATTTCTACAAATAAGATACAACACAAAAATGTCATTAATTTAGGAGTTTGTAATTCTAACATGAATGAGTCTTTAGTAGAAAATATAAAGCATAGATAATATCAAGATTAACAGTAATAATTACCAATTAATCATTAGTTGGCATCCACTTTGAGCTGGTCAAACGATACATTCTTAATTGCGTTTATTTTTAACAAATGGCCATTTTATATAATTAAATATCAGGCAATGTATATGTGTTTTCAAAATTCAAATGACAATTTTATATAACTAAATATTAGGCTATGTATTCGTGTTTCAAAATTCGCATTAAGTAGTTTTTTTTCGATTCCATGGAGAATCCTAAATATATAGTGATTATCTGTTTTGAAGTACTTTCATATATGTACAATGTTATGAAAGTATTTTCGTCTTAATTAGGCCTACTTTCATATACGTACAATGTTATCAAAGTATTTTTGTTTTAATTTGGCCTACTTACATAATTCGTATACAGTCATCAATACATTAATAATGAACATATGCTGCATATTATTTTTCATGTGGAAAAAAAAGTTGGCTTTAAAACCGCATGTTTAATTTCAAACGGTATATTTTGTTTCTCAACCAAAAAAAAGAATTTTATTTTTCGTATTATTAATTTGAACTAGACGCCCAGGTTTACCGTTCCAAAACGGTCTGTCGGCTGCACATCACAAACCAACTTCCCACTAGGCCCACCCCACCCCTGTCAACATACCCCTGAACCGCCGCCCAGTACCTTTGAAGCATCCTTTATAAAGTCCGGCGGGAGAATCTGGAGTAGGGGGGTGGGGGGGGGGGGGGTTGGGGCATAAGGAAGTCTAGTTGTCTGGACGCTTGTAAAGAAAATTAGCCATAGCTATTCGCTTGTACAAGTAAATGCGTGTTTGTACATTCAAATATTTCTTTTAACTTTGTTAGTGTCTCTAAACAAATTTGTGTTAGTACATTCATACAAAAAAATTATTTCTACATAAGTAGGCATTTTAAAATTCTAGACAAATTTCAGAAATTTCAGAATTAGCGATACAGACAAATAAAAAGATAAATATACAAAGTAAAACAATAAACATTTGTAGATTTAACAAAGTTCCTTGATGATTTTAAAAATGTACATAATTTTTTAGCGAATTATTAAGAAATGTGGACGTGTCATACAAGTATTCTTTGTGCGCATTTAACTAAGAATTGGATTAAATGATATGTGCATATATAACAAAAAATACACTTATATAGTTGCTCTTATATAAATGGGTAATCAAATTTAAAACGTGTGAACACACACAAAATTACAATATCTATTTTTAAGCATAAAATTGTTAGATTTACGGAAAAATAGGTTAATAGTACAAGTACAAATTTCACTAATTATAGTTTTCTAATTTAAGTAATTATGACTCGAACTTAAACTTTCTATTCTACTAGAATTTGAAATTTCGGTACACTTTCCGTTACACAATTCCACCACACAGTTCATTTCATCTCTGCAATAATGCAACATGAAAACATTCCCAACACCAGCAGTGGGGTTGCTCCCACTTGCTTGAAGGGGAGAACAGGTGAGTAAAGGACTAATCATCTTAATCGCAATATCTGCAGGAGACAGGCGGGTCCGCTCAGTTCATCCCCCCAACATTGGCTGACGACACTGGCGTTTCGCTCACACCACAGCAGGAAATACTGTCAATACTACCACTCAAATTCAAAGTACTTTCTACAAGTTACATCAGCAGCACGCAACCATCAGAAACCCACAGCAACAAAACTATCACCAGTACAGAAAAACCAACAACAACCGCCAGAATTCAAATGTTAGACACAGTAAATACAAAAGTATTTAAATAGTAGTCTATAATTTATTTTCAACTTTTTAGTGCATTAGTACATAAAAGCTTGTTATTAAAACGTTTTTTTTTTTAGGAATTTTTTTGTTATGTATGCTAGGATTTTTGGCGAATTTATTTGTCAATTTTTACTTTCTCGTATATACGAAGTATAGATAAAGTATTGTAATCGTGCACAAAAATAACATGAAATTTTGACAGTTTTCAGCGTTTTACTCCTCAGTCCTTCATCACATCCGGAGTATAGAGGACTTTTTTTAATCAGGCAAAAATTATAAATACAAATATATAAACATTTTGGCGTTTTATGCGTTATCGAGTCGTAAAAACTGGATTTTGCAATTCTGTCCGTATGTCTGTGTGTCTGTCTGTGTGTGTGTATGTAAACACGATAACTTGAGTACCGTTACAGCTAGTTTGATGAAATTGCATTTATAAGTATTATATTGAAATCGTAGCCGTATAAACTTTTGAGCGCTTTCCGATAACCGAAAGTGGAACTTTTTCTACTTTGAATTTTTCAAAAGCGTATAAATTGAGTACTATTTCAGATAGATAAAGGAAATTTCACATGTAAGTAAAAGATCTAATTCTCTACCTTCTATCAAATTTTGAGTAATTTCCGTTGATCGAAAGTACTAATTTACGCTATTTCCGATTTCTCAAAAAACAAATGTAAATTTATAAAGTACTAGCCGTCCCGGCCAGGCCCTGCTCTGGCATCTCTGAAAAACGTATCTGTAAAGGACCATAACTTGTGTGTTTAGTAATCAGCATAAACCCGGCATTGCCCGCCCTAAACACAACCAACCAAAACACACAAAAAATGCAAACATAACACTAACATAAAACAAACACAAACGAAAACACAAAAACAAACGCAAACACAAACCCAACCACAAACACAAAGAAAACACAAACACTAACGCAAACAAAAAAGCAAACGAAAACAAATCCAAACGCAAACACAAACCCAACCACAACCAAACAAAACCAAAACACACCAAAAAAACAACGCAAACATAACGCAAATACAAACACAAACGAAAACACAAAAACAAACGCAAACACAATCACAAACACAAAGAAAACACTTACGCAAAGAAAAAAGCAAACGAAAACAAACCCAAATCCAAACCCAAATACAATCACAAACGCAAACCCAAACTCAAACACAAAGAAAACACAAACGCAAAGATAAACTCATAGTGTCCAGTCTAGCCCGGGGTGTAAAATCGCACCATGACGACGTGCGGCGTAACCGCCTGACTCAACGTAGTAAACGACTATAGTACCCAACTTATTCATAGTCTTTTCAACTCACTTACGCGAACGTAGGTACCATAGCGTACACGGGAAGGCCCGGGGGGCCAAATAGCACCCTGTTGGGGTGCCGGAGGACGCCCGGATTTGATTCACTTAAAGACTATAGTATCTTTCTTATCCATAGTCTATCGCACTGTTTAAAACGAAATTATGCAGCATAGCGCTCACATGATAGGCCAGGGCGCCAAATCGAACCGTGCAGGGGCGCCGGCGGACGCGCCTATTTCAATTCAGTGAACAAAATTATAATACTCTAAGCTTATCCGTAAATGGAAAGAAATAAACATATAGGATTTGTAGGACCTGGCTTATTAAATGTTATTGATTTAAAAAAAAAAGAATTAGTGAACAGTATGTTCAGTGTATAGAATAAATAAAAGGCAGTATTAAAAATACCAACGACATTGCACTTAATCAATACCCGCTAATTATGTAATTTTTTTTTTCTTAACACCAAAACAAAGTAATAAAAAGTAAATTCTCTCTTCCCCCGATTTAATGATTTTTTAAAGAGAAGTAACTGTGGAGTCAATACATTTCAGACACAATTTTAGAAATTTTATAAATGTTAATACACTTTTTTAAAATTTTATGTAATGTTCATAATTGAAAATTATTATTCTAAGTATATAAAATGAAAATTGTTTTTAAAGACTTTCAATAGTAATTTTTTAACTCAAATATTAATACCTTGAGCACTATAATAATCTAACACTTAAATCCATCGAAGTATCCACGACAAACTTATTACAAACATACAGAATTGAGCTTTATATATTACACTAATAATATTCCGCACTATTATGCACATTTTATTTAGCGTTCACAGGTGTGCAATCCTTTTTTTTACGAGATTTTATTTTATTTTAAAAAGTTTAAGTATTTAAAATGGATTAAAATTCATGTCTATATCCCGAGTTCCCATTCCCTGTTTTTTTATAAAAGAATATTCGAGAAAGTTTAGGGGAGATCGCTCCCGGTTTATTTTATGTCTGTGATACTGCCAACTTAATGAAAAGAAAGATGAATCACTACTTTCGGGTTTTTATCTTTTAGGTATGAAGTATTTTGTTTGTAGTTAGAGAAAATTTCAGCAAAAGTTTTCCAAAGCTTTGTAAGATAATCTTCAAAGTTTCGCCACCAATGAAACCAGTCATTGACTTCCTCAAACTGTGTGATACCATACCTGTCTGTTTGCGATACACGCTCAACCACGTTTATCAAACATCGAGATTGTTCTCTTTTAATATCCTCATCACGTGTTCTGTTATTAATTAACAACGGTGCATTTTCAAAATAACTCATTATTTTCTTTTCCATTGATTTTTCCGGCAAAGAGGTTAGCCATTGTTGCCACGTTTTTCCTTCCGTGTTGTCGTCAGTCTCAAAGTCATCCCCTCTCGTAAACACCAGCAAGCCATACTTGTAAAAATATTGATCGCCAAACATCTTTCTCAACATCTGCAACACACACAGTTCATGCTCAGTTAAACGCTTTCCGTATGGCAAAACAAACACAAAAGCGTTGATCCCACTGTTAATCCTTACGCAGATCTCTTTAAACTGCTTAGCAAACGTTTTATCGCAGCCTTTTTTAAAATCAATGCCTGGGGTATCTATAACTTGCACATTGTGTTTGCCATCAATTAAACGAGTTTCCCTCTTCACATCCGTAATTCCATTTTTCATTCTGCTGCAAGAGGTAAATACTTTTTCTCTTAAGATTAAATTACCCAGCGTGCTTTTGCCGACTCCAGGACTTCCAAGAAGCAAGATCGCACTTTCACATCTCACGTACTACATCAGAAAGAAATGTGTATAAGTTAATTTATATATTTTTTATTTTGAATAGGACACTCTTTCTCTCAAGCACACACAAACACACACACACACAAACACACACACACTCTAGATTGCCTTTACACAATCGGCTCAACTTGTAAGTTAAATTATACCTTACAATTCGGTAGCTTCCAGTATATATATATATATATATATATATATATATATATATATATATATATATATATATATATATATATATATATTTATACTAGCATACCCGTGCTTCGCCACTATTAATCTTTTTAAATGTGCCCACTTGGGAACAGAACAGAACCAAACAAAATACAATCACAAACGCAAACACAAAAACAAATACAAAAACAAAAGAAGATAACAAACGCACACGCAAACACGAAAGAAGACACAACGCAACACGCAAACGCAATACAATTACAAACGCAAACACAAATACAAACGCAAACACAAAAAACCACAAACGCAAACACACTCGGACACAAACTCAAATAAAAACGCAAACACAGATACAAACACAAAAGAAAACACAAATGCAAACAGACGCAAAAGCAAACTCAAAAACGCAAACTCAAGCTCAAACACTAACGCAAACACTTTTTTTTTTAATTACGCTTTCCCGGGGTCCGCGCTTAAAGAGAGACTTTACCACATTTCTAATTTAACCATGCCTTTAAATAACACCAAAAAATTGTGATTTTAAGAGATCATAGGAATAAAAAAAAGCAATAAAAAAATTATGTAGGCCTACCGACTAATCAGAAAAAGATATAAATAATCTTAACATAAATCTATTTTAATTATAAGCCTTTATTAGCTACTTTAATACCAATATTTAGTGTGAGTTGAATTTCTTTTTTAAATTACACCCTGGCATAATTATTAAACATTTTAATTGATTTGTTTTATTCGACACTACATTATTAAAATGAATCCTTTTTTTCTAGCATGCATATAAGCGAAATATTATTTGACATTGACCCGTTTCATATGTTTTAGCAATGTGCTGTATTTAAATATTTTTCTTCTCGTTTTTATTAGTGATATATGTGAAAGAGTAAAAACTTTGCAGATTATAAAAAATTAAAGTCGTCACATAAATAAACCCTACTCCAAATCATTTTATGAGACCATTCGTTTCATGGAAAATCGCGGCATGTGTTATATTTATGGATTCAACATCAAAAAATATCGATGATGTACGAACGGACTAACATACTGACACACTGACACACTGACACACTGACACACTGACACACTATCTGGCAAATGTTTAACCACTTTTATATAACTAATAAATCTGCGCGTATGTTAAATGCAACCACGTGAAATTATTTCAAAACATCAGTTACTTTTTGATAAATTTTAATTATTCATATGAAAAAACGATGCTAATAATAACAGAATCCACGTGTCTTAAGCACGAACTTCTATTTGAACAATGATCATTTTTATAGGATAAATGTTCACTCTACGTAATTATTGGTATGGAGTCACGTACCTTTTCGTAAGCTTCTTTAGTCAGGAAGAGTTTTTTAGTCAAAGTGAACGTAGAGGGACATATTTGTTTATCTCCACCAACTTGTCTCTGGCTTAAGCGTGCTGTTACTTTAGTCATCAGCTCGGTGATATCATCCTGTCGGCTGAACTCTTTCACAACTTGACACCAATCTTGGATAAACCAGGATCCCGCCGTTATGTCTCTGTACGCCACGTGACCTGATACACAACAAACATTTTGTTGAAAGCTTGACATCATACAGGTGTCAATCTAAACAGGTGTGTCATCTGTGTAGCTCAATTCTACCCAGCATAGTGTCATCCCCTTTTAACGGACCCTTTGTACTTTGCCATTTAGAATAATTGAGCGATTAGTAAACGATATAATAGAAGCGGCAATTGTAGACAATGAAAATATTTAAGATAACCTACCTGTAAATATTTATGACAAAGAGAGTTGAGCATGGTGATCAGAAAATTATCACAATTAATTGTATAATTAAATTTAAAAAGCCAGGTCATATGAATAGCTGCAGATAGGATAATTCTACTGACATATTTGCACATTCAGCAAACTGCCTACTACTATACGGTCAGTTATGATTTTGGCCATATTTATAAGAGTATTATTTGGAACAAATGAGCATGATTATAATGTAGGATAGATCGCTATTTATCAAACAGACAGGCAGACAGGCAGACAGAAAGACGGACATACAGTCAGACAAACAAAAAATCAACCAACTTATTATTATCCGATCGATTACTCCGAACTGAAATCAGATTTTATGTTAAGTAACTTGAAAATCGTACCCTCAATGGTTGAATGAATAACACAGCAGTCTGCGAAATTGGGCGGCTGTGTTGCGTCTGTTTCTGTCAAACTTACTACGTCAGCACAATCTGCTGCTGGTGAGTTTTCTGGTCTGTTTGTGCTGCTACCTCGGCATGCCTTTAAAAATGTTTTAAATAATTTTATTTTTTATTTTCGTTCTGGGAGGGGGTGGGGGTAATTTTTGTATAAGTAAGTCATATAACTTTTACTAAAGTTTTTTTCAACCAATCATTAGTCATATAAATAAGCAATTTAAATACTACAAAGAATTAAACCTGTGACTTAAAAACATTTCTAAGTTTGTTGCTTGCTTAACATTAACAGAGAATTCACTAGGGGTAGATTAACGGACTTGAGTCAAGGGTTACTAGGCCTGGTAAAGCCTTTCATGTCAGTGTTCGAACCTGGCAGCGCATATCACGTCTTTACCCAACATTCATTGGAACAGTTTCAATTGCGGCTATGCCATAGTTTCATGAACACATTGTATATGAAAACACTGACAATATTTTTTCATGGCTTTAATTCGCTTAAGATAATTTTGTATGAGCTACTTACTTGAAAGATAAAAATCTTTGGTTTATTTTTTAGCTCATTTTTACTCTGAATTTTCTTGACGATATCGTTTATCTTGATCCTACCGTCGGTAGCGTAAACCTCATCCTTGTTGCCGTGAGACATGATGATGAACACGGACATTGCGTACTTGCTGTACTCTTTGCCATCTGGACAATAAAGTAGTTACAAATTAACTCAAACCTAAACAAATGTAATATCTTTCTTTCGAAATTTAAAACATTATGCATAAAAGCACGTCGTTACCTGATTCTAAAAGTTCCATGATGGTGTCTTTGGTTGGGTTCTTCATCAAATTGACCTCCATTTCTATTGATTTAAATGTCTCACACAGCTCCTTTACGTCCATTTCTGAACCTTTTCGATTGCTCTGTGGTTCGCGACTCTGGTCAAACTCCTCAACATTGATGATGGTCACAAAACCCGGTTTTAGGTTTCCGAATTCATAGACTGTACATTCTGGAGAAGTTAAAACTTTTAATGTAAACACTGTAGTATCACTGTAGTATCACTGTAGTATCACTGTAGTATCATTCATTTACTGAGACATTATTGTAAGTTCATAACAATGAAGTACTCAGAAGTACGATGGTTATTTTCATCGAGTGGGTGGTTTCACAATCAGGTCAGTCTTTGGTAAAAATGTCACTAATACAAGCAAATACCCTTGTCATTACTCGTTCGTATTTTAAAACGTTTTGATTTTTTGTTGTATATCGGCGTTCTTTTCAAAGTCGGTAAAAAGTATAAACACGTCTAGTAAAACGTTTGAATCCTGACTAAGATCTATGACAATTTTTATTCTTTCAGTCTGATGTGTGCAGGAAATATCTTTTCTAAAACACGCCTGTTCTGTTCACGTGCAGGTCCAAAATACGTCATTTAATTAGGATTTCGAGATTTTTCACAATTCGTTTAAAAGCATGTGTCGATTAATGAAATAAATTAATCATGTTTATCTTGGCTAATTTGTGTGTAGTTTAAATAATTATTGAGATCACACAATTAAAGTATAAACTGTACCTTGATTACTTTCTGAAACCATTTTTATCCTGAGCAATGATTAACGTTCGATTATCTTAAATGTAGGGAGTGATTGGTAGAAATCACCTCATGCGTCACTGTACAAGCATCTAAATCGTGAACAGTAAGAGAAAAATCAACATTAATTCTTTATTTACACTAATATTTTAAATAGTAGAACGTAAGCTACAGACGCAAAGAATTTAAAACATTTTGCCATCTATGAAATAAACATTTAATTTCGCTATTAAAATGGGAAAATTATTACAGATACTCATATATATATATATATATATATATATAAATATATATATATATATATATATATATATATATATATATATATATATATATATATATACATATATATATATATATATATATATATATATATATATATAGATAGATAGATAGATAGATAGATAGATAGATAGATAGATAGATAGATAGATAGATAGATAGATAGATAGATAGATAGATAGATAGATAGATAGATAGATAGATAGATAGATAGATAGATAGATAGATAGATAGATAGATAGATAGATAGATAGATAGATAGATAGATAGATAGATAGATAGATAGATAGATAGATAGATAGATAGATAGATAGATAGATAGATAGATAGATAGATAGATAGATAGATAGATAGATAGATAGATAGATAGATAGATAGATAGATAGATAGATAGATAGATAGATAGATAGATAGATAGATATATAGATATATAGATATATAGATATATAGATATATAGATATATAGATATATAGATATATAGATATATAGATATATAGATATATAGATATATAGATATATAAACGCGCACACACATAGCCTACATATATATATATATATATATATATATATATATATATATATATATATATATATATATATATATATATATATATATATATATATATATATATGTGTGTGTGGGGGGGGGGGGGGGGGTGGGGGGGGTGAGTGGGTGTGGGTGTGTAGGTGGGTGTGAGTAGCGAGTGTGTGTGTCTCTGTGTGTGTGTTTGTGTACCAGTGTGTGTATGTGAGTGTATGTGTATGTGCGTGTGTGTGTGCGAGGCTGTTTATATTTTATCTTTAATGACTCCTAGGGTGAAGAAGGTTTTGAGACATCCAAACAAAGAAAGTGGTTTTCTTTGTCCAGAACCTGCACACAAACGTCACACAAACGTCACACAAACGTCACACAAACGTCACACAAACGTCAACAATCAATCATCACTTAATCAATAAAACTGTAATATCTCTTACCTTTTACAATCTTTTTTATTCTACATTTTACACAAAATAAACTTACTTGCCTCTAGGGGTTATTCTACCAATATGACGCCTTAGAAAAAAAAACTAGATCCTGACGTAAGCCGCTGCTAACATTGATTGTTGCTGCGGTTGCTATGCAGCACCCTCAGGGTTTCTAAATTTAGAATGTAAATTTTGGAATTCCCGATATTACGTAAATAATGGATAATTTTTCTTTCTCGTACATACGAAGTATAGAGAAAGTCTTGTAATCGTGCAAAAAAACCCGAGGTTTTTGCAAATCTCGACGTTTTACACCTCCTGTAGTCGGAAAAACATAGTTATGCAATCTTGTCCGTATGTCTGTGTGTGTGTGTGTATATCTGTGTGTGTGTCTGTAAACACGATAACTTGAGTACCCTTACAGCTAGGTTGATGAAATTTCATATATAAGTATTATATCAAAATCGTAGATACGTATCGACTTTTGAGCGATTTCCGATAAGCGGAAGTGGTACTTTTTCTACTTTGAATTTTTCAAAAGCCTATAACTTGAGTACTGATTCAGATAGATAAATAAAATTTCACGTGTAAGTAAAAGGTCTAATGCTCTACCTTCTATCAAATTTTGACTAATTTATGTTGACCGGAAGTAGTAATTTTTGCTATTTCCGATTTCTCAAAAAACGCATGTGAATTTATAATAATATATAAAGTACTAATAATATTCCGCATTATTATGCACATTTTATTTGGCGTTCACTTGGTGTGCAATTATTTTTTCTACTAGATTTTATTCTATTTTTAAAAGTTTAAGTATTTTAAATGGATTAAAAATCATGTCTATATCCAGAGTTGCCATCCCATGTTGGTTCATACAAGAATATTCGAGAAATTTTAGGGGAGATCACTCCCGGTTTATTATATTTGAAATAATATTTACATACTGTAGCATGTTTATCATTCTTACACGCGTTTTTTTAAATACAAATGCTTCAATACTAAATATAAACTTAATTCTAAAAATATTGTGACTTTTTAATTGGAAGTAATAGCAGTAGTTCAAAAAGAATGCGAAAAGGGTTCCATAAGCGTCACAATAAAGCATTATTATTTAAATAGGTACACCTGTCTGTGTACCTGTCTGTGCACCTGGTACCTGTCTGTGCACCTGGTACCTGTCTGTACACCTGTCTGTGCACCTGTCTGTGCACCTGTCTGTGCACCTGTATGTGCACCTGTCTGTGCACCTGTCTGTGTACCTGTCTGTGTACCTGTCTGTGCACCTGGTACCTGTCTGTGCACCTGGTACCTGTCTGTGCACCTGTGTCTGTGCACCTGTCTGTGCACCTGTCTGTGCACCTGGTACCTGTCTGTGCACCTGTCTGTGCACCTGTCTGTGCACCTGTCTGTGCACCTGGTACCTGTCTGTGCACCTGTCTGTGCACCTGGTACCTGTCTGTGCACATGTCTGTGCACCTGGTACCTGTCTGTGCACCTGGTACCTGTCTGTGTACCTGTCTGTGCACCTGGTACCTGTCTGTGCACCTGTCTGTGCACATGTCTGTGTACCTGTCTGTGCACCTGTCTGTGTACCTGTCTGTGCACCTGGTACCTGTCTGTGCACCTGTCTGTGTACCTGTCTGTGCACCTGGTACATGTCTGTGCACCTGTCTGTACACCTGTCTGTGCACCTGGTACCTGTCTGTGCACCTGTCTGTGCACCTGGTACCTGCCTGTGCTACACCCGCCTTCCATCCATACACTTTGACTATGAGACATTTGATCATCATCAAACCACAACCTACATCTGGACTGTCTCGCCTCACTGGAATCATAAACCACATTTATTAAAACAACTGCTGGCTTGTAGTTTGTTCTTGGTTGGACAAAGGTTATGGAAGCAAATCCGAAAAGAAAAGCAGGCTGAAATCGGAGTCAATAGCCTCAATGGCGCATAACCAGTTGACACGTAACGCTTAATTGTGTTGGAGGCGTGGTCAAGTCGGCAAAAAGCTCATGGTTGATAAATTCGAACAAAGTCTCGAGTTCAAACCCACTGGCAGATAAATCTCGATCCCCTTCAACACTATTAATTAAGAACGAAGAAGAAGAAAGATAAACCACATGTCTGGCTGTCTACACATTAACCTCCCACCACACTTTGCTGGGTGTGTCCGAGTGGTCACATTCAGGACATGGACAAGTTCTGTAGCCGTTCATTCCCTCTGTGAACTTGGTCGCAAGCCAGACCCTCCCTGAGCCTGTCCGTAATGGTGTCTTCCCCCTAGAGCCGTAGAAAGGATACGGATCTTTCGTGTCTGGTACAAACTCTGGTCTCTGTGGACTGATGTACTTGACGGTTATTCTAACCGTCAGGTCGGCCATTGATTTAGTTAGGTCATACAGGTCGTTGTCTTGGTAACCAGAAGGAAAATTTTCAATGCTCAATTTCTTTACAGGAACAAACCCAGCATGGGATTTCTTGCAGATTTTCTTGTAATTATCTAAATTAGATTCATCGTCCCCTTCAAGACATTCTTGTACCTCATGTGTACCTATACAGGTAAAAACATAACACATTTCATTACATTAAAGAATTGACATAAAACAAAATCAAGCACTCCAGAACCTCCTAATGTCTGAACCTAATGAATCACAGAATCACTGAACACAATGTCCCTTGGTTCCATAGCATTCAACACTCAAGCTAATGCCGATGTAATCAAACATTACCTTTAAAATACTCGGACACGTCTTCTTCACAGGCCATACTTTGGGATCAAACAAACAGCAACTTTACCTTTGGGATCAAACAAACAGCAACTTTACCTTTGGGATCAAACAAACAGCAACTTTACCGTTAGCCACACAATGACCAGCAAGTTCTGTCTAGAAATATAAGGAAAAATTGATGAATCGTTTAATACATGAAAGTGATTATTGGAAGCAATCATCATAGTCTTAATCTCTCATATCCTAGTCCTAATCTGATATATTGTGATGTTGTTTTAATAACTCTGACCCTCTAATTACGTCTTGTATTTTGGTAAATATGTTTGTTTAGAATCTTTGAATTTATAATAGAAAACGAAACAAAATGTGTCCATTTACCTCTTACCTGTTGCCTCTATACAGCTATATCAAAAACAAAATAAAGCGAGAGTCATCTCCTTTAAACTTTCTCGAATATTCTTATATAACACTACGGGGAATGGCAACTTGGGATATAGACATGATTTGTAATTATATTTTAAATATTTTTTTTAACAGATTATCACCAAGGAATTTATTTGATTATCATTTGTTTATGTAAAAACTATTAGGATGCCAATCAGTGCAGGCATGAACAAATTCCAGCTATTAATACAAGATGTTACGTGTAGAGTAGAGGCGTAGCGAGGGCGGGGCGGGGGGGGTGCGGACCGCACCGGGTGACACCATTTAAGGGGGTGACACCATGACAAAAAAATAGCAAAATGTACATAAGAAAAATACCTCTTTGTCAGATCTATTAATTAAAGTTAAATGAATAGTCTTTACAATACAGATCGACAATTGTTACTATAGTATACTTTGTTTCTTTTGTGGGGGGGGGGGGGGGTGACACCACGAAGTGCCGCAGCGACGCCACTGGTGTAGAGTGTAACCTCTCTATTACAACTAGCTTTTACCCAAGTAGCTTGTAACTCTAAACTCCAGACAAAGGACACTAAATCAATATTTCCAGTCAGCTAAATGTAACTTCTTATAAATAAACAGGTCAAGCATCATGTGATTTACAGTGTCCGTCAGATTAACACGAATTAACCATCAGATCATAAACTATAATTAGACTCGCGTGTATGCTGAGTTCAATGAAAAGAATGTACCAAACAGTTCTTTGCTTACATTTCAAAATGGCGCCGCTCAGTTGTTGTTGTGTTTCTATGCGTATCGATGGCGTAACGTTCTATAATTAGAACATTGATTTGTTGATTATTTGGACTAGACAAAAATCAATTCAATACTTTCATAATGGTTCGAGACTGAAGTTATTTTTAAACTACAAGTAGAACTATCAAGGATTAAATTTACCTATATATCTACTACTTGTTCGCAAATTAAAATATCTGATTTAGACATCATAGACTGTACCACACTTGTATATCATATCCCTCTAGATCAAACATCGACCTCTCTTCACGTTATTCTCGCCCAACTCTCGGACCTATGCCAACTTTACAACAGCCAAACGGCAACTACGTTCTTTTTAACATAATTCACTCAGGTAAACACGGCTAAAATCTTAGAACATTACAGGCTTGAAAAGTCTCTGTAATCTTACTAATTGTTTTTTAATCTTTTTAAACAATATGGCAACTGATAAAATTATGGTTACATTTTAAAAATTAAAGTTGTTTGGGAACCATCGATTACACTCATTTTCATAGTGTGTAATAATAATAAGTCATTGAAAAGCATTTTAGAATTATTTTATCAAATCAAATATTTTTTTTTTAAATTCTCAGCCTCAACCACTCCTTAAGGTCAACCGGAGGGGTCAGGGAAAGAAAAACAATGAAAATAATAATAATTGTTTTCTATTAAAAAATACATTATAGCGGTTAGTTAGAGAAAGCCTAGTTGTTTATTTAAATTAAATAATATAACACCCACTATCACCATAACAGACTCTACTAATCTATATATATAATTCTCTTCATGGAGACCATAGAAAACACCACGCAGCTCAGCCACCACCCTCATCCCCACCTGTCAGGTGAGCTGTGGTTCACCCCGAATTTTTACAATATTAGAGCCGGTTCGAATAAGTGACGACTATTAGGGGCAGGTAATTTAGTTTTTAAACGATTTGAAACTAAGGGGAGATAATAAGTTCTGCTTGATATTTTCATTGTCGTTTGTAAACGGCTGCTTTCACTGGGCGGGTTGGGGTGGGGATGGGGGAGGCAGTGGGGTGGGGTAGTGTCGAATTCACAAATTATGAATTGCTGATAACTAGAAAATAAAACAAGTAGATGGCGGCGTATGCTACGTCCCGCGTCAGCTCGTCCAAATTAAAAATGAAAGTGTTTTCTAAATTAATATTATATTACTATAATTATTTACTTGAAGATTTATATTTCTATTCGACAATTGAGACCTAAGCGTCCCATTTTTGATCAAACGTTTCAGGCAGAGAAGGCCTATAGGTGGGTAAAGTTATTCATCGTGAACATTTTTAAACTTAAGAATCCAGGACACTATGTTGACTCTCAGTGTTGAGAATGCAAACAGGCGGTCTAATCCTAACCTCATCAAAGATGGCTACCATATGTTGCTGTTTAAAAACGGGTATTTCCAATTTTTAAATATTCTGTTATTTTACTGAGCAAATAGAATGCTTACGTCATCACGTTGAGTTTAGCGCCATACCTGCGATGTCTTCTGTATTCATTCTTAGGATGTGCCCCATTCTTCGCCATCTTTTTTAATATTACGGAAAAAGATGTCATTTCTCCAAGTAATTTATTATTTGAGATATTTTTGGGTCATTTGTGTGCGTTTTATCCTCCGCAAGCACTTAGGGGGTCATCCATCAATTACGTCACGCTTCTTTTGACGATTTTTACCCCCCCCCCCCCCCTCCCCTCCGTCACACGTCGTCACAAAAAGCCAGACCCCCCCCCCCTCCTCCCCCCTACGAGTATGACGTCATTTATGGACGACCCCCTTAGTTTGGACAGAGTCCAGTGATCTGCTGATGGCGGTTGTTCCAGCATTCGCTGCCATAAAGTAGGACACTAAGTTCATTACTTTTTGGAAAGTCTGCATTTGGTCTTGGGGGAGATTTTCTTCGATGGCCATATATAGACTTACTTGTCCTTTTTTTTTTTTACACCCGCTAATGCATTTCTACGACATCCACCAGTCATGGAAATGTAATTGTTGAGTCTCATGTGTGTAGATAATGCAAGGTACACGTTGTCTTTTTCTTTATAATAGCAGGAAGGATTTTTCAAAATTTGAAATAATGTTAGAAAACGTGTCAATCTATTGACATCGGCCGTAATAAGAAGGGACTCAATTTAAAGCAGAGTTTCTTCCAGGCATCTCTTCGGTGGGGGGGGGGGAGAGAGAATTTTTACCGCCCCCCCCCCCCCCCCCCCCCCGAACGAAATGAAATTTATATAATTTATATAGAAAATATACACTTTTAACAGTGTCCGCCCCCCCCCCCGAAGAAAGTTTACCGCCCCCCCCCCCCCGAAAATTTCAAGTGCCCCCCCCCCCCCCCCAGGAGAAAAAAGTCTGGAAGAAACACTGATTTAAAGTCATCCTGGTACGCATTGATAATGATTGATACATCGATTGTACTAAAGACATTATATTGATTTAGATGAACTACCTCTTGTGAAATATTCAGTCTAAAAGAAATATCAATCTAAATATATTTTTTTTCTGAATAGAAATTGTTTTTCTTCGTTTGTTTAGAGTGCTCGAGGGAATCAGTCAAAGAACTTGAGACTATTTCTATAGTGTGTACCCTGTTCAAACCTTTCTGAATAGATCTTGTAAACAATAAAACACCATCCACCCCACATCAACAACCAAAGATTTAGAAAGCGCCATCTTTATCATAGCTTTAATTCAAAATTATATCAACCTTCTCCTGAACTTTAATTAGTGTTTGTTTTCTTGAAAGTTTTTTTTTTCGATTTAAAAATTGTCCTTGATTCAACAAATCACTCTACACTAATTTAAATAAAACATAAAATTATATTGAAATTTATTGGCTATCAAACAAAAAATAATTTATAAAAGATCATTTGCCTACTTATATTATTCAGATGTACATCTTTATTACATGCTAATAAGACACAAATTAATGAGTTTTTAATTGTATTATTGTAATCGACGGTTGTAGAACGTTGAAATTTTTTTTTCATGCCGCTAAAAACAAGATCTATGAACGTTTGCTTATCTTAACAGAATATGTAAACAACAAACGCCATGTTTGTTTACATTGAGACATGGGCAGACAACTACCAATCAGTGTCACCAGCCAACCCACTGTAATTTAATCCACCAGAGTTGGCGTTAGCTCCACTGTGGGTATGGGCAGACCACCCCCACCCCACCCTGTACACCTGAGCCCCACTGCTACCTGGGCAGGTACAGGCTGTGTACGAGTACCGGATCTGTTTTAGCATGCCCACCTCCTGTCTGTGTACCCAGTGACCCACAGAGACCTGCTTAGAACAGCCATGAGGATGTGACACTATGATGGTCAGCTTGTCCACATCTCTACGACTCTCGTACTTGTCCCGTACTACAGCACACAGATCCTCGTAACGTCCCAGCATCTCATCCAGTTTATCAGCGGTCCTCGTGTCGTGGGTCCAACAAAACATCATGCACAGGTCGCCATCGACGTTTGATCCCGGCACCTCCCGTCCATAAATGTTGACCTTTGGACATCTCTCCCTATCAAACCACAGCCGACAGCTGGACTGTCTCGCCTCACTGGTGTCATACACCACGTGTTTGGCTGTCACCACGTGAACCACCCACCACACCTTGCTGGGCGTGGCCGAGTGCTCACACTCAGGACATGGACAATGTCTGGAGCCGTTCGTACCCTCGGTGTCTTTGATTAGTTCACACACCCTCCCAGTCCCTGTCCGGAGTAAACTGGTGCCCCTGGAGTTGTAGAACGGATATGGGTCTTGAGTGCCTGGAATAAACTCTGGTCTGTCTGGACTGGTGAACTTAACGGCTATCCTGACGGTTAGGTCAGCCACAGCTTTTGTAAACTTATATAGGTCGTTGTCATGGTAACCAGAAGGGAAATGTTCATTAGTTAATCTATTGACAGGTATAAACCCCAGGTGACCAGGAGTTTTCTTGCAATGTGCCATCTGCGTGTGTAGATCTGCCTCACCTTGACCTTCAGCACATTCTTGTACTTCGTGTGTACCTGTACAGGAGAGGAAAACAATTTTAGAACTGTACATCTTTTAGAAGCTATTCAACTTGGACAAAATAGAACATTTTAAAATCCTAACAATTTCCACAACCATCTCAGCCATCACCACCACAAGCCGCTCGTGACGTCAACAAATAAAGTTTCAACACAACAACATCAGCACGTCCTGTCGTCATTGGTTCCCTGGACCAGGATTGTTTTTACTTTCTCGTTTATACGAAGTATAGAGAAAGTATTGTAATCGTGCACAAAAATCACTTGAAATTTTAACAATTTTCACCGTATTACACCTCAGTCCTTCATCACATCCGAAGTATAGAGGACTTATTTTAATCGGGCAAAAAATATCAATCCAGATTTATCAAAATTAAGAGGTTTTATGCGTAATCCAGTCTGAAAAACTGAGCTTTGCAATTCTGTCCGTATGTCTGTGTGTCTGTCTGTGTGTGTGTCTGTGTGTAAACACGATAACTTGAGTACCGTTACAGCTAGGTTGATGAAATTTCATATATAGGTATTTTATCAAAATCGTAGATCCGTATCAACTTTTGAGCGATTTCCGACAACCGGAAGTGGTACTTTTTCTACTTTGAATTTTTCAAAAGCCTATAACTTGAGTACTATTTCAGATAGATAAATGAAATTTCACATGTAAGTAAAAGATCTAATTCTCTACCTTCTATCAAATTTTGAGTAATTTCCGTTGACCGGAAGTACTAATTTACGCTATTTCCGATTTCTCAAAAAACTCATGTAAATTTATAAAGAACTAATAATATTGCGCACTATTATGCGCTTTTTGCTTTGGCGTTCACTTGGTGCGCAATTCTTTTTTCTACTAGATTTTATTCTATTTTTAAAAGTTTAAGTAAACAAAAATCATGTCTATATTCCGAGTTGCCATCCCACGTAGTGTTATATTAGAATATTCGAGAAAGTTTAGGGGAGATCACTCCCGGTTTATTTTATTTAAAGACAAGACAATAAATGGACATTACCTGTAAAATATTTGGATATGTCCTCTTGACTGGCCATACTGTTGTGTTCAGATAGACGACTGAATTTATTTACTGGCAATATAAAACAGCAAAATGTAGGCCTATTTAGTCAAGTAATAACGGTGAGAAAATGTACAAATAAATTATTTTGATAAATCATTAGTGACTTTCGCAGTATCAGCGGTTTACCTTTTAAGTTGATATTCATCAGATTTTAATGGGTGATTGTACGCTACCGTTGGTAACACATTTTTGAGAATGTTAAAAAAACTTTTTAGATGTGCTAAATCTGGGTATTTTCATGAAACGTGTGAGGTTAGTTTTGTTTATCATCTGTACGTCCCAGGGTAAAAATCTATGTAAATTATTTACGGTAGTGTATTAGATTTGTGGACACGTCTGGGTTAGGGTTATATATTTGGACGCAAACATAATCTATAAAACATGATCTATAAAACATGATCTATAAAACATGATCTATAAAACATGATCTACAAAACATGATCTATAAAACATGATCTATAAAACATGATCTATAAAACATGATCTTACTAAACTTTAAAGCGAATGCCTGACAATAATTCAAACAATTATAAATAACATTAATGACAAACTAAAGATAGCAATACACACGATCCCAAGACTAATCATTAACTTTACACGATCCCATTTTTTGAAAAGTTTAACCGACTTCTAGCTACAGCACAAAATAATAAACATGAGCAAATAAATAGGCCTAGCACAAAATATAAACTTAAGTATAATCTTTAACGAAACCTTAAACATAACATTTATCCAACATTACAAATACAGCGTTGTTACCTTCCCCAAATGTAGTAAAATAGAAATATAACTAGTAAAGCCTACCATAGCAGGCTTCATATGAATATGTTTTGTTTGTTGTCAACATATGTCGCCAGTCACGTGATTGGGATAAGCTATGACGTCACATAACGATCGCTGAGCATGTGAGGGTGACTGGAAGGTTGTCAACAGGTGAGGATGTGTGAGGACAAATTGTGTGGGGACAAAATATGTGAGGACATATTGTGTGGGGACAAAACATGTGGGGATAAAACATTTGGGGACAAATTGTGTGGGGACAAATTGTGTGGGGACAAAATGTGTGGGGACAAAATATGTGGGGGGAAATATATGTGGACAAAATATGTGGGAGGAAATATATGTGGGCAAAATATGTGGGGGGAAAAATTTGTGGTGGGACAAAATATGTGGGGATAAAAAAAATTAAATCACCGATACTGGGAAGTGTTAAAAGCGATTAAAAATAAAACTAGTGCAGATTATTATTGTTTTTCCCTTTTTTTTTTGCAACTCTTTTTGACTTGTTCTGTATTCGGTACATCATTGGCTGTTCCCCTGACGAGTTATAGACTAACTTAGCCAATTATTTTATATGATTTATCTAATCGAGATCCACAAGAATATTTTATTTTTATTATGTGCAGACAACTCTGGTTTACTGCTGTAGAAAAATATTTTACCGGTAGCCTCCCTTTGACCGCAAAATCATCAGAATGAAATTATTTGTTAAATAATCACTGACTGAAGGCTACTGGACCTCCAGAAATGTTTACATTATTGTGTTGACATCCCAACAGAGGCGTAGCGAGGGGGGGGGCGGGGGGTGCGGACCGCACCGGGTGACACCATTTAGGGGGGTGACACCAAGGCAAAAAATAGCAAAATACATAGAGAAAAACTTGAGGGAGGGGTGCAAATCGAAAGTTTGAGGGGGAGGGGGGTGCAAATCGAAAACTTGAGGGGGAGGGGTGCTAATCGAAAGTTTGAGGGGGGTGCAAATTGAAAATGTGTCCCCAGGAAGGGTCGCTACGCCTCTGGGGGGTGACACCATTAAGTGCTGCACCGGGTGACACCCGACCTCGCTACGCCACTGCATCCCAAGATTCACTAAAAATAGATTGATCAAAATTATTAAAACTGATCTAAAGATGTGATCATAAAAAACCGATACAGTCACACACACACACACACACACACCACGCACACTGTAAAAAAAAAAGTTAGTAAAACAAGTGAAATATTTGTTTATTTAAAAAAAAACACAAAACAAGGGACACAATTAGAAAGATCACAACTGTTTTACGAGTTAGTGACTATTTCTTGTTTATGTCCCTTGGATAAATGCAATTAACGTCGTATCTGCCTGTGGCATAGCTTTTGTTTCATAACCTCGGTGGGAGGTGGGGGGAAGGGAAGAAGGGGGCAGCTCCCTATTTTTGACACCCTCTGGGGAGGAGGGGTGTAGCTCCCTATTTTTGACACCCCTATATGTCACACGTCACCTATGCCACTGGTGTTTGGAATGTGTTGAGCTCATTATACCATAACAGGTACAATTAACATTGTAACTTTTGATTGCCGGTATGTACAATATTTATCTTTGGTTGTTGATTGCCGGTACAATAACATTTTAACGTGTGCAAATCTGTGATATGTTAACAAATCTGTTAACAAATCTGTTAACAAATCTGGGACATGTTAACAAATCTGTTAACAAATCTGGGACATGTTAACAAATCTGTTAACAAATCTGGGACATGTTAACAAATCTGGGACATGTTAACAAATCTGTTAACAAATCTGGGACATGTTAACAAATCTGTTAACAAATCTGGGACATGTTAACAAATCTGTTAACAAATCAGGGACATGTTAACAAATCTGGGACATGTTAACAAATCTGTTAACAAATCAGGGACATGTTAACAAATCTGTTAACAAATATGGGACATATTAACAAATCTGGGACATGTTAACAAATCTGTTAACAAATCAGGGACATGTTAACAAATCTGTTAACAAATATGGGACATATTAACAAATCTGGGACATGTTAACAAATCTGTTAACAAATCTGGGACATGTTAACAAATCTGGGACATGTTAACAAATCTGGGACATGTTAACAAATCTGTTAACAAATCAGGGACATGTTAACAAATCTGTTAACAAATATGGGACATATTAACAAATCTGGGACATGTTAACAAATCTGTTAACAAATCAGGGACATGTTAACAAATCTGTTAACAAATATGGGACATATTAACAAATCTGGGACATGTTAACAAATCTGTTAACAAATCTGGGACATGTTAACAAATCTGGGACATGTTAACAAATCTGTTAACAAATCTGGGACATGTTAACAAATCTGGGACATGTTAACAAATCTGGGACATGTTAACAAATCTGGGACATGTTAACAAATCTGTTAACAAATCTGGGACATGTTAACAAATCTGTTAACAAATCAGGGACATGTTAACAAATCTGTTAACAAATATGGGACATATTAACAAATCTGGGACATGTTAACAAATCTGTTAACAAATCTGGGACATGTTAACAAATCTGTTAACAAATCTGGGAAATGTTAACAAATCTGGGAAATGTTAACAAATCTGGGAAATGTTAACAAATCTGGGACATGTTAACAAAATTGGGACATGTTAACAAATCTGGGAAATGTTAACAAATCTGGGAAATGTTAACAAATCTGGGAAATGTTAACAAATCTGGGACATGTTAACTCTGAAACGAGGCACGCACGCGCCGTCCGTTGAGTGGCTGAGGTGGGCGGAAGTTGTCCGCCATGAACCCGTCGTCCCCTGGGTGGGGGTGATCGCCCTTGACAAATGTACACAGGCGGCGAAAGTTCTCCATCTGAAATAAAAGGGGAGGTTATTGATGATTTTGGCTGAGTGAGGTTACGGCCCTTGTAAGAGCTATTGGAAGGGACGCAGTTCTCCAGCTTTCTCTCCCTGATCTGAGATAAACTGAGTACTTTCAATTAGAGCAATTGTTGCTGTTGTGATCAGAAGATGAAACTTACCTGTGGTAGTGACGTCATCAGTGGGTACCTAAGGACGATCCACGTGACATTCTCAGAACAAGGGGGCGTGGTCAGTGACCCCTCGTAGGTCCAGAAGTCCCAGAGAGCTGGGTCTGGCGGAGAGTGGAAAGGTCAAGGTCATTACATGGGGTTGTGAGTGGTGGTGCTACACAGACACACACAGACAAACACACAGACAAACACACAGACAAACACACAGACAAACACACAGACACACACAGACAAACACAGACAAACACACAGACAAACACACAGACATGCGCATTAACAAACACACAGACATGCATACACTCAGACACACAGAACCACACAACTCACAGACACACACACACACTGAGAACCACACAACACACACAGACACACACAGACACACACAGACAACTCACCAGGCAGGAATGTTGACGGATTGAATGGACCGTTTAAGGTTTTTTGTCGACCCTGGAATTTATTTCAGATTTTAAAATACATTTTATTAAGTTATCGTTTAAACGACAAAATTTAAAAATAAAAGAATTCACCCACTTGGTTGTACAATTTGTAGACACTGAAACACGTTGTAAAGTTTGACTATACGTGTCAAATTATCTCCCTTTCTAATAGATCAACATTGTGTTACTTCCCTTGTGTGGATGTCGTATGATTTAAGACCACGTGACACCTTCAAATCACGTGGTGTAGTCTACTTGTCACGTTATTTAACTAACGTGATTTTACACTGACCAGGACTTGATGTCAACGTTTGACAACGTCATACAGCCCACTCACTACTGTGACGTCATTGTTCAGGTAAGTGACGTCAGACTCACCTTGTACAAGACGTCCTCCAGAGCATCAGCCACGATTCTCAGACCGTTGTGTTCACGTCCAATCTGGGGACACATTAGGTGGGGGGAGGGGGGGGTACAGCTCTATGAGACACAGAAATATTTTAATGCATTGCAGTCAAAATACATTGTTGAGAAATAAAATGTAGACAAAAGGGCAAATGTAGTTGATTAAAGAAAAATGGTTGGCCATAAATTTGACATCACACCTACGGTCAGAGCTGTGAGTACACGTAGTATCTATACTGACGTCACAGTTAAAACTGACCAGGTGTTGGGTCATGGACAGGTGACCTTGACCTGGATCATTACCTGTCCAAACATGGCGACTATAGCTATCCCATGTCGACTGCCCACAGCGTCCTCAATGCTTGTGTACAGCTTAGAGTTCCAATGGACAAACTGGATCTGCTCATGTGGACAGTAATTAGGTTAATTAGCAATAGGTAAACACTCCTCCGCGATACTAACTAAATTTTTAAAGTTGAGACAATGTTAAGACTAAAGATTTTTTTTACCTAAGTATTAACACACCACCATGTACAAATGGACAAACAACACAATCTAGACAACAATCCCCCACTCCTGCCCCAATGATTGAAACGAGGCTGACCTCCATAGGAAACGCCCCCCCTCCCCCACATGAGACTGACCTCCATAGGAAACGCCTTATGGTTGACCAGGTGCCCTGACCCCCCCCCCACGCCTGCCCCCCCACCCCCCCCCCCACCCCCCACATGAGACTGACCTCCATAGGAAACGCCTTATGGTTGACCAGGTGCTCTGACCCCCCCACCCCCCCACCCCCTGCCCCCCCCCACCCCCCCACCCCCCCCAACCCCCCACATAAGACTGACCTCCATAGGAAACGCCTTGTGGTTGACCAGGTGCTCTGACCCCCTCCCCCACCCCCCCCCACCCCCTGCCCCCACGCCCCACCCCCTGCCCCCACCCCTGCCCCCCCCCCCCCACATGAGACTGACCTCCATAGGAAACGCCTTATGGTTGACCAGGTGCTCTGACCCCCACCCCCACCGCCTGCCTCCCCCCCTGCCCCCCACCCCCTGCCCCCCCCCCCCCCCCCACATGAGACTGACCTCCATAGGAAACGCCTTATGGTTGACCAGGTGCTCTGACCCCCTCCCCCACCCCCCCCCCACCCCCTGCCCCCACGCCCCACCCCCTGCCCCCACCCCTGCCCCCCCCCCCCACATGAGACTGACCTCCATAGGAAACGCCTTATGGTTGACCAGGTGCTCTGACCCCCCCACCCCCCCACCCCCTGCCCCCCACCCCCCACATGAGACTGACCTCCATAGGAAACGCCTTATGGTTGACCAGGTGCTCTGACCCCCCCACCCCCCCACCCCCTGTCCCCCCCCCCCCCCCCCACCCCCCACATAAGACTGACCTCCATAGGAAACGCCTTGTGGTTGACCAGATGCTCTGACCCCCACCCCCTGCCCCCCCCCCACCCCCTGCCCCCACCCCTGCCCCCCCCCCCCCACATGAGACTGACCTCCATAGGAAACGCCTTGTGGTTGACCAGGTGCTCTGACCCCCGGTCACAGTCCTTACCCCAGTGGAACCGGATCTCTGACAGCTCGTACTCGCTGCCGTCTCGTAGTGGGCCGCCGGACAGCACTGTCGGCAAGATAGGCAATACGTTAGGCAAGACAGGAAATACGTTAGACAAGACAGGAAATACGTTAGGCAAGACAGGAAATACGTTAGGCAAGACAGGAAATACGTTAGGCAAGACAGGAAATACGTTAGACAACACAACATTGTAGGCAAGACAGGCAATACGTTAGGCAAGACTGTTGTGACGATCTTTTTATCGGTCACAGTCTTGTCGGGAGAGGACATATTTATTTTTATTTATTTAGAAACCTGTTAACTGTTATGTTGGTAAGTATGTTAAGCCCCGCCCCTCCTTACGACGTGGCTAGCCTATCACAACTATTGATTTCAACAACTAGACAATATTGTCTACTTTGTTTTATTGCCCACACCATCCTAAGATAAATCCTTGCCTTTGTTTCTATAACCCAGCACACACAACTGTGTATTACCACATTAAGTGATGGGTGTTTGTGTGAACTAGCTCGTGTAGATGGTGTTGTGGAGTGCCATATGTAGATTGTGTTGTGTCGTGCCATATGTGGTGTGCCATATGTGGTGTGCCATATGTGGTGTGCCATATGTGGTGTGCCATATGTGGTGTGCCATATGTGGTGTGCCATATGTGGTGTGCCATATGTATATTGTGTTAGGGTGTGCCATATGTAGATTGTGTTGTGGTGTGCTATATGTAGATTGTGTTGTGGTGTGCTATATGTAGATTGTGTTGTGGAGTGCCATGTGGTGTGCCATATGTAGATTGTGTTGTGGTATGCCATATGTAGATGGTGTTGTGGCGTACCATATCTAGACTGTGTTCTGGCGTGCCGTGTCATGTATGATATGCACATCGCTCGACATGTACATGGTAAACTAATCCCAAGCTATTGATTCCCAACTTCTCTCTCGGCTACAACAGTCTAATCGCATCATTTGTTAACTGGTTACCATGGCAACAGGCTTACATCGACCTTTGTTTTATTTATCTCTCACGACATTTGCTGTTGTTGGCGGGGTTGTCAGTTAGGTTGTCAGTTAGGTTGTCAATTGGGTTGTCAGTTAGGTTGTCAATTGGGTTGTCAGTTAGGTTGTCAGTTAGGTTGTCAGTTGGGTTGTCAGTTAGGTTGTCAGTTGGGTTGTCAGTTGGGTTGTCAGTTGGGTTGTCAGTTAGGTTGTCAGTTAGGTTGTCAGTTGGGTTGTCAGTTAGGTTGTCAGTTGGGTTGTCAGTTAGGTTGTCAGTTAGGTTGTCAGTTGGGTTGTCAGTTGGGTTGTCAGTTGGGTTGTCAGTTAGGTTGTCAGGTTGTCAGTTGGATTGTCGCTTGGTAACATTTTTTCTCCTCTACATGAGGTCACTTTCTTGGCCATTTGTTCAGTTTGTATTTGCTAATTGGCTATTTTTTCTTGATTATTTGTTCAGTTTTTATTTTCTAATTGGCTATTTTTTCTTGGCCAACGGATTTATTTGATTAGCAACTGTAATCAAGATTCAAGTAGAGCCGACTATACCACAACCTTTACGTACCCAGCCCAGCCCACCTCCTCCCCCCACCCCCACCCCCACCCCCACCCCACACTAACCGAACCACGTACAAGAACTTCATGTGTTTCACTACGAGCTTATCCCAACGTAATTTAAATGTGAGGAAACGTTTGGAAGAAATACTTCTATCGGTTCTCCCAGGTTTCACGACAAGACGTATTTCATTAAAGTCAACTTTAAAGTTGCAAGTCTAGACAGTTGCATTCAAACAAGTTAAAACCCGTGCCTTCATGTTCACTAACATAGAATAAGAGACAACGTGTCTTGTGATAGTGTACAATATGAAATGTCAAAACAAAGATTGTCATTTGTCAGTTAATTAATTTAAAAAAATGTATCTTCATTACATGGGATCAACTCCACAGAAATATTTTTAACTGGAGTTGAGAAATCAATAAAGTTATGGAGGCTGGTCTGGTTATCTGTTGTTTTACTTTGTTGGTTATAATTATCTACAATTTTCTGTCGTTGTCTTGTGTGGTCTGTACAGTAACCAGGCTAGCTGTTTCATATGTCAAACACATACAACTTACCGCTCCAAATGTCAAACACACACAACTTACCGCTCCAAATGTCAAACACCCACAACTTACCGCTCCAAATGTCAAACACATACAACTTACCGCTCCAAATGTCAAACACACACAACTTACCGCTCCAAATGTCAAACACACACAACTTACCGCTCCAAATGTCAAACACACACAACGTACCGCTCCAAATGTCAAACACACACAACTTACCGCTCCAAATGTCAAACACACACAACTTACCGCTCCAAATGTCAAACACACACAACTTACCGCTCCAAATGTCAAACACATACAACTTACTGCTCCAAATGTCAAACACACACAACTTACCGCTCCAAATGTCAAACACCCACAACTTACCGCTCCAAATGTCAAACACATACAACTTACCGCTCAAAATGTCAAACACACACAACTTACCGCTCCAAATGTCAAACACACACAACTTACCGCTCCAAATGTCAAACACACACAACTTACCGCTCCAAATGTCAAACACACACAACTTACCGCTCCAAATGTCAAACACATACAACTTACCGCTCCAAATGTCAAACACCCACAACTTACCGCTCCAAATGTCAAACACATACAACTTACCGCTCCAAATGTCAAACACACACAACTTACCGCTCCAAATGTCAAACACCCACAACTTACCGCTCCAAATGTCAAACACACAAAACTTACCGCTCCAAATGTCAAACACACACAACTTACCGCTCCAAATGTCAAACACACACAACTTACCGCTCCAAATGTCAAACACACACAACTTACCGCTCCAAATGTCAAACACATACAACTTACCGCTCCAAATGTCAAACACACACAACTTACCGCTCCAAATGTCAAACACCCACAACTTACCGCTCCAAATGTCAAACACACACAACTTACCGCTCCAAATGTCATACACCCACAACTTACCGCTCCAAATGTCAAACACACACAACTTACCGCTCCAAATGTCAAACACCCACAACTTACCGCTCCAAATGTCAAACACCCACAACTTACCGCTCCAAATGTCATACACCCACAACTTACCGCTCCAAATGTCAAACACCCACAACTTACCGCTCCAAATGTCAAACACCCACAACTTACCGCTCCAAATGTCATACACCCACAACTTACCGCTTCAAATGTCAAACACATACAACTTACCGCTCCAAATGTCAAACACACACAACTTACCGCTCCAAATGTCAAACACCCACAACTTACCGCTCCAAATGTCAAACACCCACAACTCACCGCTCCAAATGCCATACACCCACAACTTACCGCTCCAAATGTCAAACACCCACAACTTACCGCTCCAAATGTCAAACACACACAACTTACCGCTCCAAATGTCAAACACACACAACTTACCGCTCCAAATGTCAAACACCCACAACTTACCGCTCCAAATGTCAAACACCCACAACTTACCGCTCCAAATGTCATACACCCACAACTTACCGCTCCAAATGTCAAACACCCACAACTTACCGCTCCAAATGTCAAACACCCACAACTTACCGCTCCAAATGTCAAACACACACAACTTACCGCTGCGTCCGATGGATTCGATCCTAAGTCCCGAGTCGACTGAAACCAAAACCAAAGATCGTGTTAGTTGAGAGATTTGTACATCTGTACGCATGAGGTTATATTTGTTGAGAGGTGTGTGCATCTGTACGCATGAGGTTATATTTGTTGAGAGGTGTGTATATCTGTACACATGAGGTCAAGTTTGGGTCTGTCAGCTGATAAAGTAGAAACAAACTCTTACAGGTTTTGTTAAATATTCGTGTTTTTGGACAGCTGAAGTAGAGTTAGTCCATAACAAACCAATAGTAAATTAAAACTTATATCACTTAGGCAACCTTCTACAGCCATAGTTGATCCCCTCTAAAACAGACCCTACTACAACTGAGCCCCTCTACCACTGACCCCCTCTACCACTGACCCCTCTACCACTGACCCCCTCTACCACTGACCCCCTCTACCACTGACCCCCTCTACCACTGACCCCCTCTACCACTGACCCCTCTACCACTGACCCCCTCTACCACTGACCCCCTCTACCACTGACCCCTCTACCATTGACCCCCTCTACCACTGACCCCCTCTACCATTGACCCCTCTACCACTGACCCCCCCACCACCGACCCCTACTACCACTGACCCCCTCTACTACCGACCCCTCTACCACTGACCCCCTCTACCATTGACCCCTCTACCACTGACCCCCTCTACCACTGACCCCCTCTACCATTGACCCCTCTACCACTGACCCCCCCCCCCACCACCTACCCCTACTACCACTGACCCCCTCTACTACCGACCCCTCTACCACTGACTCCTCTAACACTGACCCCTCTATCACTGACCCCCTCTACCACTAACCCCCTCTACCACTGACCCCCTCTACCACTTACCCCCTCTACCACTGACCCCCTCTACCACTGACCCCCTCTACTACCGACCCCTCTACCACTGACTCCTCTAACACTGACCCCTCTATCACTGACCCCCTCTACCACTAACCCCCTCTACCACTGACCCCCTCTACCACTAACCCCCTCTACCACTGACCCTCTCTACCACTAACCCCCTCTACCACTGACCCCTCTGTTACTGACACCCCTACCACCGACCTCTACTACCACCGACCCCCCCCCCCACCACTGACCCCCCCCCCCACCACAGACCCCCCCCCCCCCACCACAGACCCCTATGACCCACCTTGTTTAGGCCGAGGAAAGACGACCAGCGTATAGCCGTTGTTGAGTACCTCAGTCTCGCGTGACGTGGAGTAGTTAAATTTTAACGGTTTCTCTGCCAGAGTTTTGTCGAAGAGGGCGTCGTTGGAGATGAGGTCAATGGGGGACTGGTTACTTCCGCTGGCCTCTGGGTAATACATGCCCCATTCCGAGCACTCTGTGGAACATGGGGGGGGGTCAAATGTTTATTTCGGTGTCAAGATTTACATTTTCTTGAACTTCTAAGAATAGTTTTTCTAAATTAAAAAATACGTTTTGCATTCATCTAGAAATAATTTGGCCAATATTTTATACATTTGGCCATCATTTTAAAATATTTGGCCAACATTTAGAAACAATGGGCCATTATTTGAAAACGTTTGGCCAATATTTTCAAATATTTAGTCAGCACCCTCTAAGTCAAGATTTAAGAACAATGACTCACACAGAGAACACCAGCATCAACATTTGTCAATCATGACAAAAAAATGTATTGTGTTGAGATGTGGAGACCAAATATGTAAATTAAACTTGGAAAAGCGCGCGTCTACTTTTAAAAATAGATAAGCGGAAAAAAAAAACGTGTCTGTTTATTCAGTCAATTTAATACTTCTATTTGATCAGGAGAAACGACACTAGAGCCTAGATGTAACAACAACAACAGCTTATTGCCCACAAATGTTTAGTGGAATCAAAGGAAAATAAATTGAAATACTTAACCAGACAGGTGTAACTAACGTTCACGTGCATGAAACAGGTAGTTAGGCGATCATGGAACGTCAACACATTGATAAATTAAAAGGTTGGCAATCTGGTAATTAGTAGACCCTGCGGTAGTCAGCTATAGGTCATCACAACACTACCTACACAATATAACTCACACAACACTACCAACACAACCCACACAAGAAAACACACACTACCCACACAAAACTACCCACACAACACAACTCACACACAAAAAAATCAGCAGCTACCTACCCTTATTCTTAGGGTCGTGAAAAACCTTCCTGTTGACCGCTTTATCTGGCCAGTACATGGGGCTGGGGTTGGGACTGGGGTCCCCCTCCCCACTGTCCACGACCCTGCTCCTCTGCAGCAGGCCCCGACCCCGGTGTTTTAACGAATCCATGTTTTAACCTAATTAATCAGCAACCAGCATGTACGTCATCACACACGTGAGCTGTACCTGTTTTTGTGACGTCACATCAGTTCTCTAAACACAACCTCCAGGTTGGGTTAGGTTTTAAACTTCCACAAGCACACGAGAATTCAATAGTGCCTTTAGTTTGGGTTCGTTTATAAATACACTGAGCTAAACCCTAGCTAATACAAATCGCTTAATTTATTTATTTCAGACACGACGCATACATTAGAAACCATGTTAACACTTTACAATCCACACGTATCACTCCAAACTTAGAAATATGGTTCAGACACAGTGGGTTAAAGATCTGCTTACATAGGTCTAGTTCCTGTAAGACAGATCTGCTTACATAGGTCTAGTTCCTGTACAGCTAATGAATGAGACCTGTGATTGAGAGGTGGAGGTCTATTTATAGAACACATTGCGAAATGATGGACATATTGATTACGTCATCCACTTATGCCACGGGTCAATACATGTATCCAGATAGACGCTTGACGGTCACGTTCAACTTGTCACGTCATGACGTCACGCCATGACGTCACAATTCGTAACATCCTGGACGTCCACAAGTATCTGAATGACGTCAAAATGTTGAAAGAAGTGTCTGAATGACGTCACATAAAAAACAGCAGTATTTAAGTGACGTCCCACAAACGACAGCAGTATCAAACAAAACCCAACTCTGGAACTCGCTGCCAGACAGACGAGGCTGGGTGGAGGGTGGAACAACAAATGTCAGCGAGAAGGGTGAGTACAGCAGATATTTGAAGGTTTCCAAAGATAGGAGCTGACACCTTGCTCAATACGACACGATGGATCGATGCCAAATTGTCAGTGACAGACAATGTGGCAAATTGTGAGTGACAGACAATATGGCAAATCAAGGACTCGCCTGGCCAATTTTGTCTTGCTCCAGATAAGAATCCAATAAACACAATCTGGGCGTAAATAACAACCTTGTCAACTCACGCCCAAAACTGCTGAGTTTTAGAATCTTACAGCAAACATTATTTTTTAATTGAAGGTGGGTGTTGGAACTGACCACTAATCCAACAACTAAGAACTGACCACTAATCCAACAACTAAGAACTGACCACTAATCCAGCAACTCAGAACTTACCACTGATACAACAACAAAGAACTGACCACTAATCCAACAACTAAGAACTGACCACTAATCCAACAACTAAGAACTGACCACTAATCCAGCAACTCAGAACTTACCACTGATACAACAACAAAGAACTGACCACTAATCCAACAACTAAGAACTGACCACTAATCCAACAACTAAGAACGGACCACTAATCCAACAACTAAGAACTGACCACTAATCCAGCATTTAACGAGAGGGCACACAGGGTCAGGTAAATCACAATTCTGCTAACCAACAGGTTAGGTAAATCACGATTCATCTAACCAACAGGTCAGGTAAATCACGATTCTGCTAACCATGTTTACCGGCACAAATTTGTCCACAAACTGATTATTGATTTCTTTTCCCATTGGTCGATCATGATAACACACAAGTTACCCCCCTTGTAAAATTAACATCGGTTTATTACATTATTATCTGCCCTTGTAGAACTAACAGCTAAGTTCGTCGAGTTTATTAAGACCTGACTTTGACGAATTAACACTGTCATTTTTATCCTTCAAACATTTGCATTTTGCATGAAAATTAACGTGCTAACAACAATAAATGCATGTATATTTTTAAATACAGTTAGTCAAATTTATTATAATTTATTAAATGCCATATTGCACACGCTAACATAAGGCAACATATGGTATCAGAAACATAAGGCACAAAGTAACGGGGATGACAATAGCCTAGAGGTGCTATGATCATCAAACAGCCTGTCCTAGACTCAAGCATTGAATGTGAACTACATAACACCACTGGAGACACAAACAAGACAAAGTAGATGGATGCCGACAGTGATTAGACCAACACACACGTTTCATAGATTACATGTATAAATATAGATCTGTTATTAAATAGATGTCTCCATGTTCACGAATATCTGTTACCAATTGGTTTCGAGCTTTCAAATGTGTAAGCACCATGAAATAAGTAGTTTTAATATCGTGAGCTATCGTCAGCCAGCATTAATTTGAGAAATTTTTTTTTAGCCTACAAAAACCACTTGCAAATTTAATCAAAATCTTTTTAGTGCTTCAGGGTTTTTTGAGGAAAACAATAGGATGTTTTCTAATCAAAGTCTCATATATATATATATATATATATATATATATATATATATATATATATATATATATATATATATATATATATATATATATATATATATATATATAAGGAGACTAAGTTATTTATTTATTTATTATTATCGGTAGGTTACCGTGAAGGAATGTTAGTTTACAGCGACAGTGGGGTTCCTTCTTTGGGTGCAGCTAGTGCGGTAGTATTATGGGGTGAAGAAATGTACTAAGGACTTGAGGCCTTCCTATCTATGTTCAGAGGCCTCAGGAACCAATTCTTTATCTCGCACTTCTTGGAGTTTATTGTCACAGCTAACAGTTAATTTTAAAAATAAAGCGGGAGTATATCCCCTAAACTTTTTCGAATATTGTTATATATATATTCTTATATAACACTACGGGGGATGGCAACTCGGGATACAGACAATATTTTTAGTTACTTAAACTTTTTAAAATAGAATAGAATCTCGTAGAAAAAAGATTTGCACACCAAAGTGTGTATAATATGTGCGAAATATTATTAGTAAATTCATATGCGTTTTTTGAAAAATCTGAAATAGCGTGAAGTACTAATTAAGGTCAACGGAAATTACTCAGAACTCGATACAGGTAGAAAATTAGATATATTACTTATGTGTGATTTTTTTGTACGATTACAATATTTCCTCTGTACTTCAAGAAAGTTAAAGATATGTCTTCACGTTAAAAGTTAAGGCTGAAATGGATTGGTCTATGTAGGAGACAGAGGCGTCGCAAGGCGGGGATTGCGTACCGCACCAGGTGACACCATTTAGAGGGTGACACCAGGACAAAAAAAAAAGTGCAAAATATATAGAAGAAATATGCTTTTTGCTAAGTCACACACACACACACACACATATATATATATATATATATATATATATATATATATACATATATATATACATATATATATATATATATATATATATATATATATATATATATATATATATATATATATATATATATATATATATATATATATATATATATATATATACTATTTTCCATTTGGTTGGGGGGGGGGGGGGGGTTGTGACACCATGATGTTCCGCACCGGGTGACACTGGACCTAACGACGCCACTACAACGTGGTATGCTAGTTGCTACATTTAACCTAGGAGCTACATTTTGTTAACGGTAAAATAAAGTATATTCGTAGCGTATTAATTGGGATAATCTGTAAAATGCGTGAATTCAACCGGTGGGAGGGTCTGTGCCACTCCTCTACTGGGAATATAAACTCTAGTATAGGATAACTAGACGTACTTTCATTAAGGTCTGATGACTAAGTGTCAATTCAATGCACAAAGTTTACAGCCTTAGTAGACATTTTACCTAAGTGCTACATTTTACCTAGGTGCTACAATTTACCTAGTTTCTTTGAACCCATGCAACCCCCCCTCCCCCCTTACATTCTAGGTTATCGAACAACCATGTGACATTTTGAGCGCGAAATTTTTTTCTTGACATTTACTGTAGCAGTTATCCTGAAAACTAAACATTTCAACATACCAAATATTTCAACATACCAAACATTTGTTAAAATGAGATATTACACTTCAGGAACTAGAGAATTAGTGCATGTAACGGTGTATGATTCACTGTATAAATGTTATGTCAATTTTTGGGTGTAGAGACTATGATACGTGTTTACAATCACCATACACAACAATGTCACCAGTCACCATTGTTGTCATGGTTACCGTCTCTAGTCACCACTCACAACGTTGTCACCATTGTTGCCATGGTTACCGTCTCTAGTCACCACTCACAACGTTGTCACCATTGTTGCCATGGTTACCACCTCCAGTCACCACACACAACACTGTCACCATAGTTGCCATGGTTACCGTCTCCAGTCACCACACACAACACTGTCACCATTGTTGTCATTACCGCCTCCAGTCATTTAGCCACAGTCGTGCACAATTTATCGAACAAAGGGCGGTAACTATGGCAACAAGCTTGATACGGATATGTCGTTCGTCGATACATCAGTTGGTTGTGATGTCGCCATGTTGATGTGATGATGTTGTCATGTAGATGTGATGATGTTGTCATGTAGATGTGGCGATGTCGCTATGTTGATGTGATGATGTCGCCATGTTGATGTGATGATGTCGCCATGTTGATGTGATGATGTCGCCATGTTGATGTGATGATGTCGCCATGTTGATGTGATGATGTCGCCATGTTGATGTGATGATGTTGTCATGTAGATGTGGCGATGTCGCTATGTTGATGTGATGATGTCGCCATGTTGATGTGATGATGTCGCCATGTTGATGTGATGATGTCGCCATGTTGATGTTGTGATATCGCCATGTTGATGTGATGATGTCGCCATGTTGATGTGATGATGTCGCCATGTTGATGTTGTGATGTCGCCATGTTGATGTTGTGATGTCACCATGTTGTAATGTCGCCATGTTGTGATGTCGCTAAGCTGAAGTTGTCAAGTTGTCATGTTGATGTGATGATGTCGCCATGTTGATGTGATGATGTCGCCATGTTGATGTGATGATGTCGCCATGTTGATGTTGTGATATCGCCATGTTGATGTGATGATGTCGCCATGTTGATGTGATGATGTCGCCATGTTGATGTTGTGATGTCGCCATGTTGATGTTGTGATGTCACCATGTTGTAATGTCGCCATGTTGTGATGTCGCTAAGCTGAAGTTGCGATGATGTCATGTAGATGTGGAGATGTCGCTATGTTGTAAGGACAATCGCACCAGATACATGAGTCAGCCGTAGGTTGGTCTCCATCAACGCAATTTATCAATTTAAAATTTAACAACATGTAACCTTTTCACTCTTCACCCACATATAAGTGGCTGGGATAGGTGAGGTAGAGTTTTTCTGGAAGCGTCTGGTATTACACACATTTTCTATATGACAAAAAAAAACCTTGAGCTCTCCAAAAATATCAGCAAACTCGAGTACCCAGGCTTTACGCTTTAAGCCAGATTTAGGACAATGCTAAGGTCTGGTGTAGTGTTTAAATACTGAACTACACACCCTCACACACATACACACCTATAATGCTACACTAAGGTTGCGAAGACAAATCTACATCAACCTCATGTGGAACATTTCTTGCGGAAACTATTTTAGCCTAGTGTGTGTGTGTGTTTCAGGCTGTGTATTTGTGTGTTTGTGTATGTGTGTGTCAGGGTGTGTGTATTAGCGAAGAAGCAAATGTTTTATTCAACGAATCCAACGGCCAAAACTCTACCGACTGTAGAGCCAGTTTATTGTGTAAATTAATTGTTTTATTTACAGCACTGTTAACATGGGGGGAGGGTCTACTTCAGTTGCTAAAGGTCCCGGACAAGTAGCAGACGAGAGGTGAGGGGGCGGGGCTAGCAAGCTGTACGGTCTGGGGTTTATTTGTTTGATTTGACCCAGCAGGAGAGAAATGTCGCGTGGACAAATATTGCGGTAATATCGAGATAAGGGGAACAAAAGCTGGAACAGATTTCAAGCAGGATTTTTTTTTAACTTTCGTTGTTTTTTTTTTTTTACGCCAGCAGGCTCGTATACACGTCTGTCTATTGTTTTAAAAAATGTCAATTAGGCCTATAAAGACATTTTTTCTGTCGCTTGTAAAAACACAAAAGTTTTTAAAAAAGTGTTTATTTATTATTCTATTATATCCGCAACTTAATGCTATTTATAGTTGTGACACAAAGTTAAAAAAAAAATTAATGCCCACCCCCTCCCCCCATCTGACATTAAAATCGTGTTTAAAATCTTTTCAGTGTGGCTTGTAAAATTTGTAATGCATTTTAATAAAGCACGACAAATTAAATTCTAATTAATAATTAAGCCTTTCTTTGTGAGCTAGGAACATCAACAATCAATTATTGCTCTATTATTCTGTTTAATTTTATTCCCGCTATCTGCTAGAAAAACAAATCGATGTCAACAAAGCAACGGAAAAAATGTCAAGAGAAAGCAAGTTTGATTGGCTAATTAACAAAGTACTCACTGTTTCTTGTAGCGGCCAACAAATTCCCGGTAAATTTAATCATGGCGGAACAACTGGCAAGATCTTATCAAAAAGACGAACAGTGGCCAGATAAGCCAAGAATCTCCATGTAAATAACGACAGTGTGAAATTTAACATCAATAGTCGTCGTGGCCACAGTCAACACGCTTTTTTCTTGTAACATTAGCATCGAGCGGGGAGCTCAACTCTATTTTTAGATCCTTGAACAATGACGTAAATTAAAGTTTTATTTTTTTAAGACGGGATAATTGCTGGGCGCTGGTTGAAACTAATCAATAGCGCTAAATTTGTCGAAATGGTTTTGTTGTCTTCGGCGGTAATTAACTGATAATTAACATGTTATTTTGTGTTTTAATTAGATGTTTTACAGTCAGGGTAAACTCAAGGTGATAGAGGCAAAGGTTGCAGGGGGAGGGGTGTGAAGGGGGTGAGTAGAGTTGATACTGGTAGCGTGGGGGAGGGGGTGTGAAGGGGGGGTGAGTAGAGTTGATACTGGTAGGGTGGGGGAGGGGTGTGAAGGGGGGTGAGTAGAGTTGATACTGGTGGGTGGGGGAAGGGGGGTGAAGGGGGGGTGAAGGGGGGGGGGGTGAGTAGAGTTGATACTGGTAGGGTGGGAGAGGGGGTGTGAAGGGGGGTGAGTAGAGTTGATACTGGTAGCGTGGGGGGAGGGGAAAGATGTGAGAATAAATGGGGGGGGGGGATAGGACAGGTAAAGGACTTGGGTAAGACCCTATTGTTGTGATGATTGACTGGGGAAAATTTTCTCTGCCTTACATGTGTGCGCGTGTTAGACATTGATCCAGCGTTTAGCGGGCAGGTGCGACACAGTGCGACACGGTGCGACACACTGATGTATGATAAAGTTATGCGCGTTTGTTTTATCGACAAAACACAATGGTAAAATGTCAGGCCGCGAAAGTAGGACACTATTAGCTTGTGGGTGGGGAGTAATTGGTGGTAGTAGCTGGTTCAAATCATGGTCAGATATATATTTTTGTCGTTATGCTAATTTCTCTTATCGTAATGGATGAGTCTGTCGTAGAGAATGAAGGGGGGGGGGGTGTAAATATTTCTTAAAATACAAATATGCAGTCGCATGAGCCACATATTCTAACAAACTCCACTTGGTGTGGTTTGGTATTAGTATGTGCCTTAATATGGGTCGAAAGTAGGTTAGATGAAATTTCGTCTGTCTGTGTAGAGGTTTAGTGAGATGAAATGTCGTCTGTCTGTGTAGAGGTTTAGTGAGATGAAATGTCGTCTGTCTGTGTAGAGGTTTAGTGAGATGAAATGTCGTCTGTCTGTGTACAGGTTTAGATAGATGAAATGTCGTCTGTGTAGATGTACCCAGCATCCATCTCTCCTTACATGACGCCGAGTGTGTTTCGCTGTGTCAACGGCACGTAGATAGGGGGGGGGGGGGGGTCATGTAACTACTGGCGTGAGGGGAAGCTGGTGGTGAGGCCATATGGCTATAGTGTTAACTAGCAGATGATGGGCGTCATATAGCTGGTGGGGGAGAGGGTCATGTATCTGTGGGGTCAGGTAGAGGTCATGAAGCTGCTGGTGGGGTCTTGTAGCTGGTGGGGTCATGTAGCTGGTGGGGTCATGTAGCTGGTGGGGTCATGTAGGTGGTGGGGTCATGTAGCTGGTGGTGGGGTCATGTAGGTGGTGGGGTCATGTAGCTGGTGGGGTCATGTAGGTGGTGGGGTCATGTAGCTGGTGGGGTCATGTAGCTGGTGGGGTCATGTAGCTGGTGGGGTCATGTAGCTGGTGGGGTCATGTAGCTGGTTGGGTCATGTAGCTGGTGGGGTCATGTAGCTGGTGGGGTCATGTAGGTGGTGGGGTCATGTAGCTGGTGGGGTCATGTAGCTGGTGGGGTCATGTAGCTGGTGGGGTCATGTAGGTGGTGGGGTCATGTAGCTGGTGGGGTCATGTAGGTGGTGGGGTCATGTAGGTGGTGATAGGGGTCATGTAGGTGGTGATAGGGGTCATGTAGCTGGTGGGGTCATGTAGCTGGTGGGGTCATGTAGCTGGTTGGGTCATGTAGCTGCGGGGGTCATGTAGCTGGTGGGGTCATGTAGCTGGTGGGGTCATGTAGCTGGTGGGGTCATGTAGCTGGTTGGGTCATGTAGCTGGTGGGGTCATGTAGCTGGTGGGGTCATGTAGCTGGTTGGGTCATGTAGCTGCGGGGTCATGTAGCTGGTGGGGTCATGTAGGTGGTGGGGTCATGTAGGTGGTGATAGGGGTCATGTAGGTGGTGATAGGGGTCATGTAGCTGGTGGGGTCATGTAGCTGGTGGGGTCATGTAGCTGGTTGGGTCATGTAGCTGCGGGGGTCATGTAGCTGGTGGGGTCATGTAGCTGGTGGGGTCATGTAGCTGGTGGGGTCATGTAGCTGGTTGGGTCATGTAGCTGGTTGGGTCATGTAGCTGGTGGGGTCATGTAGCTGGTGGGGTCATGTAGCTGGTGGTGGGGTCATGTAGCTGGTGGGGTCATGTAGCTGGTGGGGTCATGTAGCTGGTGGGGTCATCTAGCTGGTGGGGTCATCTAGCTGGTTATTGGGGTCATGTAGCTGGTTGGGTCATGTAGGTGGTGGGGTCATGTAGCTGGTGGTGTCATGTAGCTGGTGGGGTCATGTAGCTGGTGGGGTCATCTAGCTGGTGGGGTCATGTAGCTGGTGGGGTCATGTAGCTGGTGGGGTCATGTAGCTGGTGGGGTCATGTAGGTGGTGGGGTCATGTAGGTGGTGATAGGGGTCATGTAGCTGGTGGGGTCATGTAGCTGGTGGGGTCATGTAGCTGGTGGGGTCATGTAGCTGGTGGGGTCATGTAGCTGGTTGGGTCATGTAGCTGCGGGGTCATGTAGCTGGTGGGGTCATGTAGGTGGTGGGGTCATGTAGGTGGTGATAGGGGTCATGTAGGTGGTGATAGGGGTCATGTAGCTGGTGGGGTCATGTAGCTGGTGGGGTCATGTAGCTGGTTGGGTCATGTAGCTGCGGGGGTCATGTAGCTGGTGGGGTCATGTAGCTGGTGGGGTCATGTAGCTGGTGGGGTCATGTAGCTGGTTGGGTCATGTAGCTGGTTGGGTCATGTAGCTGGTGGGGTCATGTAGCTGGTGGGGTCATGTAGCTGGTGGTGGGGTCATGTAGCTGGTGGGGTCATGTAGCTGGTGGGGTCATGTAGCTGGTGGGGTCATCTAGCTGGTGGGGTCATCTAGCTGGTTATTGGGGTCATGTAGCTGGTTGGGTCATGTAGGTGGTGGGGTCATGTAGCTGGTGGTGTCATGTAGCTGGTGGGGTCATGTAGCTGGTGGGGTCATGTAGCTGGTGGGGTCATGTAGCTGGTGGGGTCATGTAGCTGGTGGGGTCATGTAGCTGGTGGTGTCATGTAGCTGGTGGTGTCATGTAGCTGGTGGGGTCATGTAGCTGGTGGGGTCATGTAGCTGGTGGGGGTCATGTAGCTGGTGGGGTCATGGTGGTGTCATGTAGCTGGTTGGGTCATGTAGCTGGTTGGGTCATGTAGGTGGTGGGGTCATGTAGTTGGTGGGGTCATATAGGTGGTGGGGTCATGTAGGTGGTGATAGGGGTCATGTAGCTGGTGGGGTCATGTAGCTGGTGGGGTCAAGTAGCTGGTGGGGTCATGTAGCTGGTTGGGTCATGTAGCTGCGGGGGTCATGTAGCTGGTGGGGTCATGTAGCTGGTGGGGTCATGTAGCTGGTTGGGTCATGTAGCTGGTTGGGTCATGTAGCTGGTGGGGTCATGTAGCTGGTGGGGTCATGTAGCTGGTGGTGGGGTCATGTAGCTGGTGGGGTCATGTAGCTGGTTATTGGGGTCATGTAGCTGGTGGGGTCATCTAGCTGGTGGGGTCATCTAGCTGGTTATTGGGGTCATGTAGCTGGTGGGGTCATGTAGCTGGTTGGGTCATGTAGCTGGTTGGGTCATGTAGCTGGTGGGGTCATGTAGCTGGTGGTGGGGGTCATGTAGCTGTTGGTGGGGGTCATGTAGCTGGTGGTGGGGTCATGTAGCTGGTGGGGTCATGTAGCTGTGGGGTCATGTAGCTGGTGGGGTCATGTAGCTGTTGGGGTCAGGTAGCTGGTGGGGTCATGTAGCTGGTGGGGTCATGTAGCTGATGGGGTCATGTAGCTGGTGGGGTCATGTAGCTGGTGGGGTCATGTAGCTGGTGGTGTCATGTAGCTGGTGGTGTCATGTAGCTGGTGGGGTCATGTAGCTGGTGGGGTCATGTAGCTGGTGGGGGTCATGTAGCTGGTGGGGTCATGGTGGTGTCATGTAGCTGGTTGGGTCATGTAGCTGGTTGGGTCATGTAGGTGGTGGGGTCATGTAGCTGGTGGGGTCATGTAGCTGGTGGGGTCATGTAGCTGGTGGGGTCATGTAGTTGGTGGGGTCATGTAGGTGGTGGGGTCATGTAGGTGGTGATAGGGGTCATGTAGCTGGTGGGGTCATGTAGCTGGTGGGGTCAGGTAGCTGGTGGGGTCATGTAGCTGGTGGGGTCATGTAGCTGGTTGGGTCATGTAGCTGGTGGGGTCATGTAGCTGGTGGGGTCATGTAGGTGGTGGGGTCATGTAGCTGGTGGGGTCATGTAGCTGGTGGGGTCATGTAGCTGGTGGGGTCATGTAGTTGGTGGGGTCATGTAGCTGGTGGGGTCATGTAGCTGGTGGGGTCATGTAGCTGGTGGGGTCATGTAGCTGGTTGGGTCATGTAGCTGCGGGGGTCATGTAGCTGGTGGGGTCATGTAGGTGGTGGGGTCATGTAGGTGGTGATAGGGGTCATGTAGCTGGTGGGGTCATGTAGCTGGTGGGGTCAGGTAGCTGGTGGGGTCATGTAGCTGGTGGGGTCATGTAGCTGAAGGGGTCATGTAGCTGTTGGGGTCAGGTAGCTGGTGGGGTCATGTAGCTGGTGGGGTCATGTAGCTGGTGGGGTCATGTAGATGGGAAATGTCCTTTAGCTGGTTGTGTTGAGCGACATACAACCTGACCCTATCACCACACCTGTCCATGAAGCCAGGTATTGTGGCGTGTACAGCCTATCGCTAGCACCAGCTAACTACTGTTTCACACACGTCTGACGCCCACCTTCACGTCGTAACGGTATTTGATCTAGAGCAAACACCACAAAGGTCAGCCTGTAGACCCAATGTCACGTGACACAGTAACATTTCAGTTTCAATAGGAAGCTTCTAGACAATCTACACCGTGTTGTTGACCCCCCCCCCCCCACCCCACCCCACTGTTAAGCTGCTAACGGACAAATATTGAGAACACTACAAGACACTAATACTTCTAGATTTAAAAAAAAAACAGTAAAATCAAATCCTATGTAAATAATTGATAAAGAAGTCTTTGGGAATTTAGACGTGTACAGCTTTATAACAGACTAGTAACTCCTTTATTCATTGTTATCTCCCTTTATGGACCAGTCCATTAAAGGAGAGACCAATACCCAACAAATAGACCAGCATTTACTTGTTCATGTCAAACAAATAAGTTTAGTTTAATATCAAACATTTCATGTCAAATATTAAATACCAAACATTTATTGAAATTATTTTTTTAATTCATCATCAACAGCATCAACAGCATCAACAGCATCAACAGCATCAACATCATCAACAGCATCAACAGCATCAACAGCATCAACAGCATCAACAGCATCAACAGCATCAACAGCATCAACAGCATCAACAGCATCAACAGCATCAACAGCATCAACAGCATCAACAGCATCAACAGCATCAACAGCATCAACAGCATCAACAGCATCAACAGCATCAACAGCATCATCAACAGCATCATCAACAGCATCATCAACAGCATCATCAACAGCATCATCAACAGCATCATCAACAGCATCATCAACAGCATCATCAACAGCATCATCAACAGCATCATCAACAGCATCATCAACAGCATCATCAACAGCATCATCAACAGCATCATCAACAGCATCATCAACAGCATCATCAACAGCATCATCAACAGCATCATCAACAGCATCATCAACAGCATCATCAACAGCATCATCAACAGCATCATCAACAGCATCATCAACAGCATCATCAACAGCATCATCAACAGCATCATCAACAGCATCATCAACAGCATCATCAACAGCATCATCAACAGCATTATCAACAGCATCATCAACAGCATCATCAACAGCATCATCAACAGCATCATCAACAGCATCATCAACAGCATCATCAACAGCATCATCAACAGCATCATCAACAGCATCATCAACAGCATCATCAACAGCATCATCAACAGCATCATCAACAGCATTATCAACAGCATCATCAACAGCATTATCAACAGCATCATCAACAGCATCATCAACAGCATCATCAACAGCATCATCAACAGCATCATCAACAGCATCATCAACAGCATCATCAACAGCATCATCAACAGCATCATCAACAGCATCATCAACAGCATCATCAACAGCATCATCAACAGCATCATCAACAGCATCATCAACAGCATCATCAACAGCATCATCAACAGCATCATCAACAGCATCATCAACAGCATCATCAACAGCATCATCAACAGCATCATCAACAGCATCATCAACAGCATCATCAACAGCATCATCAACAGCATCATCAACAGCATCATCAACAGCATCATCAACAGCATCATCAACAGCATCATCAACAGCATCATCAACAGCATCATCAACAGCATCATCAACAGCATCATCAACAGCATCATCAACAGCATCATCAACAGCATCATCAACAGCATCATCAACAGCATCATCAACAGCATCATCAACAGCATCATCAACAGCATCATCAACAGCATCATCAACAGCATCATCAACAGCATCATCAACAGCATCATCAACAGCATCATCAACAGCATCATCAACAGCATCATCAACAGCATCATCAACAGCATCACCCTTTCTGGTTTGTGCTCAAGACACATAGGGTAGATGAAGTAGAGTTTTTCTTTTTCAATGACCTCGGGGATAGTGTGGTCAGCACTAAGCCCAGCCGCCTTTGTTTCTCTAACGTGAGTCGGGTACCCATCAAAGCTGAGTTGGCTCATTGACGCCCTAAAGTCTCAAGCCCGGGATCCGAACTCGAAACTTTCGTGTTAGTAGTCTAGAGGCAGTGGCGTAGGCAGGGGGGGGGGGGTTAGGGGGGGTCATAACCCCCCCCCCCCCATAGACCCCTCGGTATATATAAAAAGTATGAGGGGGGGGGTGCAAATCGAAAGTTTGAAGGGGGGGGTGCAAATCGAAAGTTTGAGGGGGGGGGGGGTGCAAATCGAAAGTTTGAGGGGGGGGGTGCAAATCGAAAGTTTGAGGGGGGGTGCAAATCGAAAGTTTGTCCCCTGGTAAAAATTGGAACCCCCCCCTTGAGACGATCCTGGCTACGCCACTGTCTAGAGGTTTTTAAAAAGTTAGTAGTCTAGAGGTTTTTAAAAAGTTAGTAGTCTAGAGGTTTTTAAAAAGTTAGTCTAGAGGTTTTTAAAAAGTTAGTAGTCTAGAGGTTTTTAAAAAGTTAGTAGTCTAGAGGTTTTTAAAAAGTTAGTAGTCTAGAGGTTTTTAAAAAGTTAGTAGTCTAGAGGTTTTTAAAAAGTTAGTAGTCTAGAGGTTTTTAAAAAGTTAGTAGTCTAGAGGTTTTTAAAAAGTTAGTAGTCTAGAGGTTTTTAAAAAGTTAGTAGTCTAGAGGTTTTTAAAAAGTTAGTAGTCTAGAGGTTTTTAAAAAGTTAGTAGTCTAGAGGTTTTTAAAAAGTTAGTAGTCTAGAGGTTTTTAAAAAGTTAGTAGTCTAGAGGTTTTTAAAAAGTTAGTAGTCTAGAGGTTTTTAAAAAGTTAGTAGTCTAGAGGTTTTTAAAAAGTTAGTAGTCTAGAGGTTTTTAAAAAGTTAGTAGTCTAGAGGTTTTTAAAAAGTTAGTAGTCTAGAGGTTTTTAAAAAGTTAGTAGTCTAGAGGTTTTTAAAAAGTTAGTAGTCTAGAGGTTTTTAAAAAGTTAGTAGTCTAGAGGTTTTTAAAAAGTTAGTAGTCTAGAGGTTTTTAAAAAGTTAGTAGTCTAGAGGTTTTTAAAAAGTTAGTAGTCTAGAGGTTTTTAAAAAGTTAGTAGTCTAGAGGTTTTTAAAAAGTTAGTAGTCTAGAGGTTTTTAAAAAGTTAGTAGTCTAGAGGTTTTTAAAAAGTTAGTAGTCTAGAGGTTTTTAAAAAGTTAGTAGTCTAGAGGTTTTTAAAAAGTTAGTAGTCTAGAGGTTTTTAAAAAGTTAGTAGTCTAGAGGTTTTTAAAAAGTTAGTAGTCTAGAGGTTTTTAAAAAGTTAGTAGTCTAGAGGTTTTTAAAAAGTTAGTAGTCTAGAGGTTTTTAAAAAGTTAGTAGTCTAGAGGTTTTTAAAAAGTTAGTAGTCTAGAGGTTTTTAAAAAGTTAGTAGTCTAGAGGTTTTTAAAAAGTTAGTAGTCTAGAGGTTTTTAAAAAGTTAGTAGTCTAGAGGTTTTTAAAAAGTTAGTAGTCTAGAGGTTTTTAAAAAGTTAGTAGTCTAGAGGTTTTTAAAAAGTTAGTAGTCTAGAGGTTTTTAAAAAGTTAGTAGTCTAGAGGTTTTTAAAAAGTTAGTAGTCTAGAGGTTTTTAAAAAGTTAGTAGTCTAGAGGTTTTTAAAAAGTTAGTAGTCTAGAGGTTTTTAAAAAGTTAGTAGTCTAGAGGTTTTTAAAAAGTTAGTAGTCTAGAGGTTTTTAAAAAGTTAGTAGTCTAGAGGTTTTTAAAAAGTTAGTAGTCTAGAGGTTTTTAAAAAGTTAGTAGTCTAGAGGTTTTACAAAAGTTAGTAGTCTAGAGGTTTTACAAAAGTTAGTAGTCTAGAGGTTTTTAAAAAGTTAGTAGTCTAGAGGTTTTTAAAAAGTTAGTAGTCTAGAGGTTTTTAAAAAGTTAGTAGTCTAGAGGTTTTTAAAAAGTTAGTAGTCTAGAGGTTTTTAAAAAGTTAGTAGTCTAGAGGTTTTTAAAAAGTTAGTAGTCTAGAGGTTTTTAAAAAGTTAGTAGTCTAGAGGTTTTTAAAAAGTTAGTAGTCTAGAGGTTTTTAAAAAGTTAGTAGTCTAGAGGTTTTTAAAAAGTTAGTAGTCTAGAGGTTTTTAAAAAGTTAGTAGTCTAGAGGTTTTTAAAAAGTTAGTAGTCTAGAGGTTTTTAAAAAGTTAGTAGTCTAGAGGTTTTTAAAAAGTTAGTAGTCTAGAGGTTTTTAAAAAGTTAGTAGTCTAGAGGTTTTTAAAAAGTTAGTAGTCTAGAGGTTTTTAAAAAGTTAGTAGTCTAGAGGTTTTTAAAAAGTTAGTAGTCTAGAGGTTTTTAAAAAGTTAGTAGTCTAGAGGTTTTTAAAAAGTTAGTAGTCTAGAGGTTTTTAAAAAGTTAGTAGTCTAGAGGTTTTTAAAAAGTTAGTAGTCTAGAGGTTTTTAAAAAGTTAGTAGTCTAGAGGTTTTTAAAAAGTTAGTAGTCTAGAGGTTTTTAAAAAGTTAGTAGTCTAGAGGTTTTTAAAAAGTTAGTAGTCTAGAGGTTTTTAAAAAGTTAGTAGTCTAGAGGTTTTTAAAAAGTTAGTAGTCTAGAGGTTTTTAAAAAGTTAGTAGTCTAGAGGTTTTACAAAAGTTAGTAGTCTAGAGGTTTTACAAAAGTTAGTAGTCTAGAGGTTTTTAAAAAGTTAGTAGTCTAGAGGTTTTTAAAAAGTTAGTAGTCTAGAGGTTTTACAAAAGTTAGTAGTCTAGAGGTTTTACAAAAGTTAGTAGTTTAGAGGTTTTACAAAAGTTAGTAGTCTAGAGGTTTTACAAAAGTTAGTAGTCTAGAGGTTTTTAAAAAGTTAGTAGTCTAGAGGTTTTTTTTAAAAGTTAGTAGTCTAGAGGTTTTTAAAAAGTTAGTAGTCTAGAGGTTTTTAAAAAGTTAGTAGTCTAGAGGTTTTTAAAAAGTTAGTGCTTGAATTATGATGGCTTACACTTGTTCATTAGGCTATCAAGTACGGAGTGCCAATTTATTTGGCATGAACATCCAGTTGACCAACCATGCTGCTAGCCTTATTAGTTCTCGTGCAACAAATACAAAGTAGCAAATGTGTTCCCACGAAGTGGATCTACTTACTCTGGTACATGTTGGACTTGGGTATGATGACGTCATTAATCCGGACCGTCCAAGCACTCCACGGTGAGGACATTACTGGCAGGTTGTCTACCTTTAACTTATTACAGCAACTGGGGTGGTTTCCCTTAAACGTGTTACAGCAGCTAGGTTGTCTCCCTCTAACGTGTTAATCCCTGACTGTCAAGTTGAAACAGATTATCTCCCTCCATCTATCCGCATGTTATCCCGCCACACACTCACTCCTCGCTCACCACAGATTAGATTACACCTTTTATGACTCCCACCCACACACACCACACCCAGCTCCACACACACACACAATCAATAATAAAACTCAAACTCTGCTAAGTTGTCAGAATGTCTGTATAGATCAAAGAAATGTGTCCACATAAAAAACAAAATATACGTATATAAGCAGCAGAGATTCACAGTATAAATATTTGTGTTGGATGGAAACATTGTTAAAAAGGCATAACTTGAAGGCCAAAAACAGTATTAGTTATCTACCCTGAGTGAAGCAATCTTACAGCTAAAACTTCCAGTTTAAGATCAATTCAACCATTTAGGGTCAGAGACCCAGTCAGGTTAGGGGTCAGCGGACCCAGTCTGGTTAGGGGTCAGAGGACCCACTCCGGTTAGGGTCAGAGACCCAGCCTGGTTAGGGGTCAGAGACCCACTCCGGTTAGGGTCAGAGGAGCCACTCCGGTTAGGGTCAGAGACCCAGTCAGGTTAGGGGTCAGAGACCCACTCCGGTTAGGGTCAGAGGAGCCACTCCGGTTAGGGTCAGAGGACCCACTCCGGTCAGCTTTAGCAATTGCTAGATCCCCTGCCAGATAAGTAGGTCATGAAAATTAGATGTCATAAAATATCTGGCCAAGTTAATGACAAAAACAGAAGAATTAACTCCCTTGGCAGGTGGAATCAATAGCAGGCTAGTTTCACCAGCACAATGTAAATTTAAATCAGATACAGCGACTTTCATAGTTATTAAGTGTTCATTTAAAATTATTTTAAAACAAGAAATAAAAAATCATCAAAAGAAATGTAAGAATGAGTAGAGTTAAAACAAGTGTAGACAATCTCATGGATGAGAGCAACTAAAAAACTGAACACTGAAGCAAAAGATGAACATCTCAATACTGGTGCTAACATTGGGTACACTGGGTCAGGTGAACTGACACATCATGGGGGCTTTGTTACAGTTACTGACACTGAGTGAGTGGACTGTCCAGTGTGGGGGTGAGTGAACTGTCCAGTGTGTGGGTGAGTGTACTGTTCAGTGTGTGGGTGAGTGAGTGGACTGTCCAGTGTGTGGGTGAGTGGACTGTCCAGTGTGTGGGTGAGTGGACTGTCCAGTGTGTGGGTGAGTGGACTGTCCAGTGTGTGGGTGAGTGGACTGTCCAGTGTGTGGGTGAGTGGACTGTCCAGTGTGTGGGTGAGTGGACTGTCCAGTGTGTGGGTGAGTGGACTGTCCAGTGTGTGGGTGAGTGGACTGTCCAGTGTGTGGGTGAGTGGACTGTCCAGTGTGTGGGTGAGTGGACTGTCCAGTGTGTGGGTGAGTGGACTGTCCAGTGTGTGGGTGAGTGGACTGTCCAGTGTGTGGGTGAGTGGACTGTCCAGTGTGTGGGTGAGTGGACTGTCCAGTGTGTGGGTGAGTGAGTGGACTGTCCAGTGTGTGGGTGAGTGGACTGTCCAGTGTGTGGGTGAGTGGACTGTCCAGTGTGTGGGTGAGTGAGTGGACTGTCCAGTGTGTGGGTGAGTGGACTGTCCAGTGTGTGGGTGAGTGGACTGTCCAGTGTGTGGATGAGTGGACTGTCTAGTGTGTGGGTGAGTGGACTGTTCAGTGTGTGGGTGAATGGTCAGCATGAGTGCAGGTGATGTGGTGTTGTGGTTTAATTGGTCAATAAGAGAAGCCATGTCAAGGAATGTTTCTTTTTAAAACACAGTTTTACATAAAATATTGCTAGTTGCATCAAATCTTTAAAAAATGTTGAATGTCCATCAAATGTTGAATAAGTCCATCAAATGTTGAATAAGTCCATCAAATGTTGAATAAGTCCATCAAATGTTGAATAAGTCCATCAAATGTTGAATAAGTCCATCAAAATTTGTATCTTTCTTGCTCTAGTCTTCCTTCAGCTCCTCGTGGACAGAATAAAACAACTTCTGAGATAGCTGAGAGAATTTATCTGGAAGAGAAAAATATTTCTGTCATGAAACTTGCGCGGACTGTGACCATCACAACCCACACACCCCAACTCTACCCTCACTCAGAGCAGGGGAGAGAACTAGATCCAGATGTCAAGATTATTCGCATACTCCGTCCACAACTTGCACCAATGACAGAAGGGGACTGAACTTTAAAAAAAAAATTCTACTGTCCAAAAAGCTTGAACCTTCCCCCCTCCCCATCCAATTTTTGTTTATGTGGTAATGAGATTTTGAAAAATCAGTGTGGTTTTATAAGTGATTCCAATATTTTCTTTACACTTCCTTCATTAACTCTTTACAGAGGTCACCCAAAAAATGTGTGTGTGGTACAGTCCAGTGCGCCAGCGGTCACCCTACTATGTATAGTACGTTTATTTACATGTTGTTGCAGAAGTCTCATTGGTGACAAGATTTAGAAGATCCGGTGAAAGCTGGAATAATCTATATATATAATTCTCTTCTTGGATACCATAGAAAACACCAAGCTGTAATGCGCGCCTAGCAGCCCCCTCTCTTCCTTTCTAAGCATATCGCTACAACCCCCACCCCCACATGGTCTGGTGAGCTGTGGTTCACGTTGAATGTTTACAATCGTAGAGCCGGGTTTAGTGACAGCTATTAGGGGCAGATAATTTAGTTTGAAACGATTTTAAACTTAGGGGAGGTAGCTAAGAGGAGGCTGCTTTCACTGGGGTGGGGGGGATGGGGTAGGGGTTGGGGGAAAGTAGGGTTTTAGTGTTTTAAAGCAAATATTTTCAGTGGCATTATGGTACTGTCGAATTCACAAATTATGAATTACTGAAAAGTAGAAAATAAAACAACCAAAAAGCGGCGTATGATACACCGCGGGTCGGCTCGTAAATTTTAATCAAGTTGTTTTCTTGTTGTTCTATCACTAGTGGTCCATTTTCTATGATTTTTCTAAAGTTAAGCTTTTTTTCCTCAAAATTATGGGCAATATGATTAGTGAAATTAAATGTAATTAAAATGCTTCTGCCATTGAATCGGCCTTTATTTATAATTAATTATTAAAAAAGAAAGTAGCTCCAAAGACTACGTTGGATTTTTTTTTATAAGCTGAATAAGCTAAGACTATTTTCCTGATAAAGTTAACGTTTTATGCTGGTAAAGTGTAGGATTACAATGCTACTCTAAACCCTCTTGTTTTCCACTTTCACATTTAATCTCTTAAATTATGTAGCTGGAGCTTTAACATGTAGTTGCAAGGGAGCGAACTTACTAACAGTCTTAAATCTCCCATAAAGTACTATAGAAACAAGGGAGAGAACTTACTAAATGCAATCCTGAATCCTCTTGGTTTCCTCTCCCACATGACCCCCAGCATGTAGATGGGGATGCCCGTGGCTATCATCACCAATCCCATAAGGCACTCCATGGGGCTTGAGGTCAGGGGTGTAATGATTAGAAACACACAGATCACAAAGTAAAACACTGGGAAAAATAAATTCACCTGAGGAGAGAGAGAAAGGTGTAGTCAAGCAATACAATTGTTTGAGTGTAGATTACTTATACAATTTGTATCACTTTCTATTGTTAACTTTCCCCATAGACTAGTTGACAATTTAAAATCATGTTCATTTCCAGTTGCCTATCTTTTTGTCATTGAAACAACTTATTCCTTCCTCTCTTGACTTATGGTAAAACAACATTGAATTTTTTTACTTTTAAAAAATATAATTTTCTGATAGATTTAGTTTTGTTTCTGTTAGTCATTAAGCTTATAGACAATAAACTAACCTTGTTCAAATTTAACTAAGCATTAACTATTTTGAAGCTATATGTTGTGGATGTCAGTATTACAACAGACTAGAATGATGTCAGACTGATGACCTACTTTAATTGGACGTTCTAGATGAGGCTGAGTGACCCTGAGTATGAGTAGCCCAGTGACAGACATCCCAATAAACAAAGTCTCTACAAAACTGGCGTAGTTGATCAGAGCATAGATGTCGTTTGATGACAGCATAATTAGTGAAGTCACACACTGGGAACACATGATATAAGGTAGGAATAGGTTATAAATATTTATGCTGCAGTGAGAGCTATAAATAGAAGGTTATAAACCTACCCTAATAAAAGGCTATAAACCTACCCACATACAAGCTATAAACATACCCAAATAAGAGGTTATAAACCTACCCAAATAGAAGGTTATAAACCTACCTAAATAGAAGGTTATAAACCTACCCAAATAGAAGGTTATAAACCTACCCAAATAGAAGGCTATAAACCTACCCAAATAGAAGGCTATAAACCTACCCAAATAGAAGGTTATAAACCTACCCAAAAAGAATGTTATAAACCTACCCAAATAAAAGGTTATAAACCTACCCAAATAAAAGGTTATAAACCTACCCAAAAAGAATGTTATAAACCTACCCAAATAGAAGGCTGTAAACCTACTCAAATAAAAGCTTATAAACCTACCCAAATAAAAGGTTATAAACCTACCCAAAAAGAATGTTATAAACCTACCCAAATAGAAGGCTGTAAACCTACCCAAATAGAAGGCTATAAACCTACCCAAATAGAAGGCTATAAACCTACCTAAATAGAAGGCTATAAACCTACCCAAATAGAAGGCTATAAACCTACCCCAAAGAGCAGTGCAGGCAGTGGTGTCATGTGCTTCATGGTGATGGTGGCCAAAAAACCTGGCAAGTGGCCATGACGGGCACCAACAAAAAACAGCCTGAAACAAAACAGGAGGCAACTGTGACACCTGACTTATAAATAGAATCTTTTTACTGGGACTCTTCAACTTACACAAAATTAAATGAATTAAAAAATATTTTAACTTAGAAACAATCAAATAAAAATACCAATTAAAATTATCTAATTATACAACTAAATCCTATCATGTGATGAAATAGAAACAACATGAGCCTCATAAACAGAGGGCCTTTAGCAAGCAGGTGAGGGTGACTTGGGTCTCAAAAATTGTAGTATTTAAAGAAAACGTCAGCCACCAAAAATGCTCATACAAAAAAAAAATCATACAGCTGATGCGAATATTTTTCTCAAAAAAAAAAATTCTAATTTTAAAATACTTAAAAATAGGTCAAGTCCCATCTCTTCACCAAACATGAAGGTGACGGTTTCAATAAAAAGTCAATTAACTTTTTCTATGCCTTGTGTTTTACCCAGGGGCGTAGCGAGGGGGGGGGGGGGGGGGGTGCGGACCGCACCGGGTGACACCATTTAGGGGGGAGGGGGGTGACACCAAGGCAAAAAATAGCAAAATGTATAGAGAAAAACTCGAGGGGGGGTGCAAATCGAAAGTTTGAGGGGGGTGCAAATTGAAAAACTTGAGGGTGGGGGGGGGGGGGGGCAAATCGAAAGTTTGTCCCTGGAAAGGGTCTCTATGCCTCTGGGGGGGGGTGACGCCATTAAGTGCCGCACCGGGTGACACCCGACCTCGCTACGCCACTGGTTTTACCAGACTACAAAACTAGTCATTTACCAAACAAAACACCTTTTGACTGAACTAGAGATTTACCAAACAAAACACCCTTTGATTAACCAAACGGCTGATGGTGAACTAACCTGGAGGAAGTGAAGATGGCACCATTGAGTGAGCCAAATGTGGAGCAGGCAACAAACACTGGCATGATCCAGGACATGACCCCAAGTGTTCTGTCAGCAAATGTCTAGTGGCAACAAGAAATACAGTATAAAGTTGTGCGTCTTAAAAATTGTTTTATAAAGGACAGTATAAATTAGTGCTATTTAAAAAATTATTTAATGAAGTATAAGAGTAGTGTATATGAGTATTATCTCCCCTTGTGAACATCTGCCTGAGTAACAGATGGCTACCACCTAATTAATTAATTTTACCTAATTAATTACTCTTTTGTTATTATGTGTAGAGTACTCATTTATTACAATAGATGAAAAAATTTCACAATCCAGGTTTGAAAGAAATCTCGACTGAAAGTGTTTTTATTTCACCACATCCATTTAGCACAGATCAAAAAGTTGTATCAAAAGAATCAACCCCTGACTCACCACAGATCAAAAAGTTGTATCAAAAGAATCAAACCCTCACTCACCACAGCAACAGCATCAGATGCCAACATCTCCGCTGGTGTCATGACAGCAAAGTAGGCCACATTGGCAAGGATATAGATGACAGTGACAAGTGGCAGGGAGATCCAGATGGCACGAGGAAGATTTCTGAAATTTTTAGTTTCATTCATCTCTTAGCGCTTCACAAAAACATATTGTAGATACAATGTTTAAATTAAGTGGTGGTGCTTAAAAATCTAGCATGACTAAACAGGATATTTTGGATGTTTTGTTGAGATGGATAATAGGGGCAGGATGACCTTACCAGCAAATAACATCCTCAATTTGGACTACAAAATTAATAAAAAAATTAATGAAATAAAAGATTTTCTGTTAGTTTAATAAAATGAAACTTACTTGTATGGTTCTTTCATTTCTTCAGTAACAAAGTTTAAATAATTCCTGAAATTGGAGAAGGCAAAATATAGTGCTAATAAGTTAGGCAAGTTGATAATTTAAATACAAGATTAAACTGTTAATTTAACACAGCATATTAAGGTTCCATCAAGAGTTTAGTAAGAACTGTAACCTATGATAGGGCATGATATTAAAATTTATTTGCATTACTTCCCTTGGCTAGCAAAAAAACTAAATTCTATAAGTACAAGTCTGTCAAGCTAGGGTGTAATACAGATGTTAAGTGGGGACCAACAAGGTGAAGGCTGCCAGTGGGAACCAACAAGGTGAAGGCTGCCAGCGGGAACCAACAAGGTGAAGGCTGCCAGTGGGAACCAACAAGGTGAAGGCTGCCAGTGGGGACCAACAAGGTGCAGGCTGCCAGTGGAGTGATATAAGGAGACTCACCAGCCAGAGAATATAAGGAGACTTACCAGCCAGAGTAAGAGAATAAACCGGAATAAAAAGCTAGAGCAATTCTCCCAGGTTGTGTTGTAGAGCCTTCAAAAACATTCTGGAAGTTTTCTGTGGAACCTGGGGGCAAACATGTTTCAGGTCAGAGGTCATGGGATTACTTCAATGCTCAACATTGGAACAACAAAGTATAAACAAATAATCTTTATATACTTTATAAATAATCTTTATAAAATTTATATGGTAAATTAACACAACAATTAGCCCTTTACTTAACAAACAAAATTTCTCTACCTAATCTTCAACACACACAACCTATCCAATCTTGACCACCCACAACCTACCCAATCTTGACCACCCACAACCTACCCATGCCATCTTGACCACACACAACCTACCCAATCTTGACCACACACAACCTACCCAATCTTGACCACACACAATCTAGACAACCCACAACCTACCCAATCTTGACCACACACAATCTAGACAACCCACAACCTACCCAATCTTGACCACACACAATCTAGACAATCCACAACCTACCCATGCCTATCTTGACGATGCCAGTGATGATGATGATGACTAAAGCTAAGATCTTGGTGAATGTGAAAATATCCTGGACTCTGGTCGCCCATGCTACATTGGTACAGTTGATGAAGGTCAGCAAACCTGAGGTCAGAAGGTCAGCACATTAAATTAATGACACAAATATTTGGTACAGTTGATGAAGGTCAGCACATTAAATTAATGACACAAACATTTGGTACAGTTGATGAAGGTCAGCACATTAAATTAATGACACAAATATTTGGTACAGTTAATGAAGGTCAGCACATTAAATTAATGACACAAATATTTGGTACAGTTAATGAAGGTCAGCACATTAAATTAATGACACAAATAATTGGTACAGTTGATGAAGGTCAGCACATTAAATTAATGACACAAATATTTGGTACAGTTGATGAAGGTCAGCACATTAAATTAATGACACAAATATTTGGTACAGTTAATGAAGGTCAGCACATTAAATTAATGACACAAATAATTGGTACAGTTGATGAAGGTCAGCACATTAAATTAATGACACAAATAATTGGTACAGTTAATGAAGGTCAGCACATTAAATTAATGACACAAATATTTGGTACAGTTAATGAAGGTCAGCACATTAAATTAATGACACAAATATTTGGTACAGTTAATGAAGGTCAGCACATTAAATTAATGACACAAATATTTGGTACAGTTGATGAAGGTCAGCAGACCTGTGTAACAGAAGATGGACACATTAAATGATAAAACTACAGATAAAAATGACCAGAACATTCAGTAATACTTTTGTTAATTGAACCAATCTATGCCAATCAGTTTCAAGGTCAGTTGTTATTTGTTCTGTCAGTTTCTAGGATTGTCTCTCTACACACCCAGTAATTTGTACTGTAAATCAGGGGTCCCAAGTCCATAATGTGGTCACAAGTTTGAACATAATGAGAAACCCACCTAAGCACCTAACAAAGTTTGAACATTATGAGAAGCCCACCTATGCACCTAACAAAGTTTTAATGTAATGAGAAGCCCACCTAAGCAAATAACAAAGTTTGAACATTATGATAAGCCCACCTAAGCACCTAACAAAGTTGGATGAGATGGCACATCAAATAAACAGACCTAACTTTTTAGTCTAGGCCAACTTGAGCAAGTCAACAGCTGGATTACATGGGTCCAACCTAATCACTATTACACCACAGGCATATAGCAGGCCCATAAAAGTACACACAAAACACCTAATGACTACCACACCACAGGCATATAGCAGGCCCATACACCACAGGCAGATAGCAGGCCCATACACCACAGGCAGATAGCGGGCCCATACACCACAGGCAGATAGCGGGCCCATAAAAGTGCACACAAAAACAGATGACAGGTACTCCTGCACTTGCAGTCAGATACAACATGGAGATAACCTTTACAGTGCATATGAGGGACTGATTGATAACCTTTACAGTGCATATGAGGGACTGACTGCTAACCTTTACCCTAACTTTACCAATGGACAACTTATTTGATAATACTTGTCTTACAGCCTGTGGGAGATAATGCTTTCTCTTTTAGACTCCATAATGTCACGTCAGTTCCACACAGCTAGTGGAACTCACTGTCATGTAATTCAATAACCTACTTGTATCAATAACCTAAGCTCTCTCACCTTTAACCCTGTGTCCCTATCACCTCTAACCCCATGACCCTGAATGTGCTGAGACATGAACTTTTGCCCATTTCTCTCCCTCCACTGTTCTCACTGTTGTCCAACCCCCATGACCTGGTACCATTTACTGGCCCAGGGAATTCCCCCGGTGGGAACATAACACCAGACATATCCAGTTTCCCAGGCCGCAATTACCCAGAGAAAAGTTTCAAGTCACATGGATCATACACTAGATACCACAATTACCCAGAGTAAAGTTTCAATTCACATGGATCATACACTAGATACCACAATTACCCAGACAAAAGTTTCAAGTCACATGGATCATACACTAGATACCACAATTACCCAGAGTTTCAAGTCACATGGATCATACACTAGACACCACAATTACCCAGACAAAAGTTTCAACTCACATGGATCATACACTAGATACCACAATTACCCGGAGTAAAGTTTCAATTCACATGGATCATACACTAGATACCACAATTACCCGGAGTAAAGTTTCAATTCACATGGATCATACACTAGATACCACAATTACCCAGACAAAAGTTTCAAGTCACATGGCTCATACACTAGATACCACAATTACCCAGAGTTTCAAGTCACATGGCTCATACACTAGATAACTTTTAAAGCATTTGGAGTATAATTAAACTAATTAACAGCTTCAAAGTCCCTTGGGCAGTTACACAAATCACAAACAACCTCCAGCAATTGTTGTGGGGGTGGGGGTCTGACAGTCTACCTCCACCATTTGTTGAGGGGAGTGGGGTGGGGGGCAGTGCTAGATACATCAGTCTACATCTGCTACATGTTAAAGTTTGGTGATGGATGTTTGTGTAAATTAAAGTACATAAACAACCCCCCCCCCCCTGCAGCACAGGATGTATTGCTGTACCAACATAAAGACAAAAGAACAAGTGTTTTCAACACAGGACATGTAACTCCACAAATAAGAGGTCAAGTTCTGAGAACAGGACACCTCTAATTCCACAAATAAAAGGTCAAATTCTGAGAACAGGACACCTAACTCCACAAATAAAAGGTCAAATTCTGAGAACAGGACACCTAATTCCACAAATACAAGGTCAAGTTCTGAGAATGGTAAATTGAGGAGTAGCTGACTAGCTAGGTCAAGTTGCCAAACTTAACATGGGCCGTGGAATGCTAAAAATAAATATGATACAGGCTGAACTCAGACTACTGTCCTTCCTGTCAATATGCAGAAGCTCAGCTCTATAACAGATCATGTGGGTCTTAGCTCAGCTCTATAACAGATCATGTGGGTCTTAGCTCAGCTCTATAACAGATCATGTGGGTCTTAGCTCAGCTTATAACAGATCCTGTGGGTCTTAGCTCAGCTCTATAACAGATCATGTGGGTCTTAGCTCAGCTCTATAACAGATCATGTGGGTCTTAGCTCAGCTCTATAACAGATCATGTGGGTCTTAGCTCAGCTCTGTAACAGATCATGTGGGTCTTAGCTCAGCTCTGTAACACAGCTTGAGTCAACTGGGATATGACTAATTGGGTGGGGTCAAACTAATCAAGCATGACCCCCCCTCCCCGGGGTTGCTTTGGTCATTGACGAGTGGCCATAAAATGCTGCCCTCTAAAGAACGGGCCAAACACGACCCCACCAGCTACAACAATAACAGTTCAACAGCAGAAACTAGGGGAGATAAACGGTGTAAAAGCCTCAACACCGAGTGACGGGTCCTACAGACCGCACTACGGAAGGCAAGAGTCGACGACACGGCCTATTTGTTGAACACAAATACAACGCGAATAGGCACGTCTAGTCGGCCGCGTTATGGACACGTATTCTATGTACACCAGCGACTAAAGCAGATTGCTTCTATTCTAACTGGGGGTATCTTATGGACACGTATTCTATGTACACCAGCGGCTAAAGCAGATTGCCTCCATTCTAACTGGGGATATCAACGACTTGAACACAGTCCAACACACCCACACACTGCATGTGGCTGACATGCTTCACCACACAACACTAAACACGGGAAAGTATTTTCACACGTCGACATCAAGATTTTTCTTTCATACTTTTTCCTCACCGAGGAGAGGGGGTCGGACACTGGTAAGGGCAAGGGTATACATTTTATGTATTAATTCTATTTCTTTCGGTGACCGGTAGGGGTGGGGGATCAAAGAAATGTCTGGAAAAAACTCAGTATAGCATTAACAGACAGGTGTACTTACAGGGGAAAAGGGCAAGACTATCAGGTCTTAAAGGATAACAGGAACATAGATCTATAGGCTACATGAAAAGGGAATTGATCCATCGAACACTAGCAAGGTAATGTTGCTACATGACCACAACACATGTTTAACGCCCCCCCCCCCCCCCAGCTGTGACCAGAGGCAAACGTCTTGTCACTTAAGTGGTGTAACCCGAGCTGTAGAATGAGGTCAAGGCCGTCACTGTCTAACAACATACACTAGCAGCCAACACAAAATGTCGTGCACGGTTTGACCTACTCACAGGGTCACGTGGTTCCCGACATGTGCACACCACGGGGATTATAGGCCGTGTATCTAAATAAGCAAACTAAATCCACGATAGATGAAGGTCTGCTGTAAAAAAAATTAATGAAATGAAACAAAAACGCATGTACGCAGTGACGTAACGTATGACGTCAACTGTGTCCACGTATGTTAATGATAGACTCGGCCACTCCCCGCATCAAAGGAGAAAGTGACGGCCACATTTCGAACAGCTCCAGGCCCTGTTTTAGCCCACACACGAATATGGGTCATTATTCGACCCGATACAGGCACTGTTTTAGCCCACACACGAACATGGGTCATTACTCGACCCGATACAGGCACTGTTTTAGCCCACACACGAATATGGGTCATTATTCGACCCGATACAGGCACTGTTTTAGCCCACACACGAACATGGGTCATTATTCGACCCGATACAGGCACTGTTTTAGCCCACACACGAACATGGGTCATTATTCGACCCGATACAGGCACTGTTTTAGCCCACACACGAACATGGGTCATTATTCGACCCGATACAGGCCCTGTTTTAGCCCACACACGAATATGGGTCATTATTCGACCCGATAAACGTAACGGCCGGCAACCTTACCGGAACAAAAACAACGACTGACCAAATCTTGGCCTATTGTCTGTATGTGATCAACCCCGTAATGAGCCTGACCAGTGGAACAGAAGCGCCGCCCGGCCGTTAATGTGAGAGACCGCTGGCCCAGATAACCCCGTTACACGCTCCGTTACGGCCCTCGGTCGCTCAAACGTCCCGTCAACACAATTTCTCAGCCCCGCCAATTACACCCCCCCCCCCCCACACACACACCGTGGCGTGAGAACGCTGAACTTTATGATCACAGATACAAGTGACCGACCTGTTACGTGATTTGTAAAGGTCGTCTGTGAATGACCTGTGAGCCACGTGAAATCAATGGTGAGTAGGTGCAGGTGAAGTAGATCAATATCTAGAGGTGAACACAGGACTCATGAGAGGACGGTACACCACGTCTACAGTCAACATAGATGTACAGGTGAAGTAGATCAGTACCTAGAGGTGACAGGACGTGTTTAATGAGAGGACAGTACTACCACGTCTACAGGCAACATAGCACGAAATAAACAGGATATTACTTCTATAATCAGCCTTGAGATCTCAAGTAATACGCACGAGAAACCCGACAGAAGTTGTAGGCGGTGTTTGTAGACAATAAACCAATTCAATAGCCGCAGTACACTCCCAACGGAGAATTCGCGGAACGGTGACGTCATTTCCAGGTCATGTGAGGAGTGAGCGGTTAGATAAAACATGTGGAGCAACTAGCAGCTTGTTAGAAAACAAGGGATATATTATATTCACATGTACTACATCTAAAGATGGCTATTTATCGACTCCATCTATTGGAGGAGTTAGTTTGACGTCATATCGCGACAATCTTCTTTTGTATTTACAACACCAGAACAATGACAGTTTGCAGGGCTTCTCTAAGGCTTTGTTTTAGCTGGGAGCTGGGGGTCATGAAGTACTTCTTTATTATATAAAAGATATATATTTTTATATTTTGACTGTGGCGGGGGGGGGGGGGGGGGTCCCCAGAAATGCATGACTAGAACGATGTCAGCCACAGTTGATACTTCCAGCCATCCAACACTAAAACAGAGGTCATACAGTCAACTCCTCACTCACCACTAGGGTTATGAGATATAGACTGCTTCATCTACAAGTACAGGGGTAACAGGGGAACAAACCCACGCAGGCTTTCTGTCAACATTGTCACGTTGTACAGTTAGCCTGTCAGATCAAATCTGCTTCATGGGAACATTTTTAATTAACTGTCAAACTCATTAGTCAAACTCCGCAATAATTCAAAATAATGACATGGTTAAAACAGTGAGGCTTGCATCATTAATTAATTCAGCCAATTACTATACCAACTTTTTAATTAACTTTATTGATTACAAACCTCTTTCATCTTTGGACAGAATAAATAAGAGGATACCAATGATAGATATCACGGATCAAAGGCAACTAGTTTGCCAGACATTAAGACCAGCGCAATTAATTTAAGCATAATCCACTGCTGTCAATGTTGCTACACCATAAATAGTTAGTTTAAAAAAAAATACAAATTTTGAGAGACAGGCATTGATTAATAAAAGACAATGTAAGATAGGAAGACAGACAGGCAAATAAAAATGCAAATGATAATGTAATAAGAAAGCAAGAGTTAGTTAAATAAATGACACAATTATGTAAAGAAAGAAAGACTTAGGCAAATAAATGATAATTTAAGAAGAAAGCTAGAGTTAGTTAATATAAATGACAATAATGTAAGAAAGACTTAGGCAAATAAATGATAATGTAATATAAGAAAGTAAGAGTTAGTTAAATAAATGAGAATAATGTAAGAAAGACTTAGGCAAATAAATGATAATGTAATATAAGAAAGTAAGAGTTAGATAAATAAATGAGAATAATGTAAGAAAGACTTAGGCAAATAAATGATAATGTAATATAAGAAAGTAAGAGTTAGATAAATAAATGAGAATAATGTAAGAAAGACTTAGGCAAATAAATGATAATGTAATATAAGAAAGTAAGAGTTAGATAAATAAATGAGAATAATGTAAGAAAGACTTACACAAACACAGCGCTGCCAACAATGTCACTGCCGCATCTGGCGACCCACAGTTAGGGAAGCCAGGTTGTAAAATGTAATTAGCAAATGTCAAGGCCGTTATGGCATTGCCAGTTGGAACAATGACCGCGAGACAAACCCACAGGTATAAAAACGCAGGTAGATCCCCTATAGACTCCTTGATGTAGCTGTAATCAGCGCCAGACTTTGTAATGCATGTCCCCAACTCTGCATAGCACATGGCTCCTATACCACACACGACGCCAGTGATGGCCCAGATTAGCAGACATGACCCGACTGACCCGGCCTCCAGCAGGACACCTTTAGGTGAGACGAAGATGCCACTGCCCACAATTATACCAACAATCATGGCCACTCCGTTGAACACACCCAACTGTTTCTTTAACCTCACTGGCCCATCATGGGACTCTATGGCGATTTCCTTTTCTTTGGACATGGTGGTGGATGAGATGCCTTGATTCTCAGAGTATTAAGACAAAAGATTTGCCTGATCAGCAGGTTTTGTGGCTGGTACTTGCTTGAACAGTTGCAGTAGAGTTTTTGTTTGCTTGTACACAATACATTTTATATGAGCTTGTCACAAACACCATTCAACGACCCCTAGACCAAAAATATTCAAATAAAACATTGGGTACTGAACTTCAACGACCCTAGACCAAAATATTTAAATAAAACATTGGGTACTGAACTTCAACACAACTATTTCTGTGACTTAGACTAACTCAGATCTACAAAACCTTATATTTCTATACAGTTGATTAGGTGCGTGTTAATTAAAAACCAAAGATGTAGATAGGCCTACGGATCTAATGGTAAATGATAAAAACATTTTGAGTTTTAAAAAATTAGGTAGTTGCTGAAAAAAGCGTAGACACCTACAACAAGCCCTATCTACCTACAACAAGCCCTATCTACTAGTATCTACCCATAACAAGAAATTAGGCCTATAGAAATTGTCATAGTAGGCTGTACTATTATACTAATTATACTATATTAGGCCTAACTATATTAGTAACTTTTAATATGGTACAAAATTCTAGAACTAGATTCACCTCCTCTAAATTATGTAACATTAGACAATAATACATTTTAAAAATTAGGCCCTAAATAAAAGTAAATATGCTTGCCTTAGAATTTAAATCGTGGGTCTAATTAGTTAGAATATATCGGATTATTTAGGCCTATCTATAGGCTAATAAAATTAAAGTTTAATAAATTATGCTATGGATTTTTCTACTTTCTAGCTTAAGGTTTAAAGTTTAAGGCTTAAGGTACAACTACAGACAAGTGCTGTGAAAAGTGACTAACATCTAAACTCAAAAGTCTAAACAAACTGGTCTAAGAAACTTTGACATTTTTAATAGGGGGCCTACTTAATGTCACTTATCATCACTCAGAGTCAGATAAATAACTGATTTTTACCTACAACTACAACGACCACTGTACACTACTACACAGTAGTGTAGTACACAGTATCTAAATCTAGATCTAGCTAGAGAAGTTGCTGAACAGAACACTCGTTATCACTTAGATCTAGATTCTAGATCTAGATCTAGATGAAATCTAGAATAGATCTATCACAATATGTGTAAGTTAAAAAACTATAACTGCTAAGACTAGTTAGATTCTAGTTACCAAGTAGTTTACTATGACACATGATTTCATCATACACGAAAACCTGTTTAACGCGAATCAGAAGTTCAGGTGTATTAGAAAAACCAGCAACGGTCCAACAATGTGCTAGTGAGCGGTTCTTAACATCCCAAGAACAGCTGACAAAATGTTGCGACAGAAAGTTTGGAATTTGTCAGCGAGAACATGAGGCGTCGCAGTATCACTACACTAATGGTACACGCGCGTTTCTTCGTATCTGTTGTCAACTGGGAAAACGTGCCAGATAAATTTTCCTGTTACTATTTTCGCTTACTAATTTATAATGGTGCGTTCTATCATGGTGATTTAAAGCGTACAGGATGAAATTACTTGTGTTTAAAAAAATATTCTAAATTATTTTAAACATTTGTACCATTACACTTTGATTGTTTTTAATAATTGAAAATTTTCTTCTAAAATATATGAACTTAGCTGCCACCAGAGAAACGGCTTGCCGCTGTCATATTTTGTTAGTGTTTTTACATTTTATCTACAACAACTTGACAAAGCGTGATCTACTATATCCCTCTTACATTCCACAGCGATTAACTGTTATTGCATTAATTATTTTCAAACGGTTCTTTTTTTTTAAGTACCTGATATGCAATAATTTCTATTCAAATTGCCCAGACAAATATTTAACCAACTTTTAAAGATTCAGTGAAACTAACTTTGTTTAGATTATTAAAACATAAAGATCTAGAAATCTAGGTATGGTTTATAAAATCTTCACAACGAAAAGCTTTAAAAAGCACTGAAGTAAGAAAATTAAACACGCTTTTGATTTAGTTTAGAAATAAAAGTCAAAGCGTTTGGTAAGTAAAAAGATAACAGTGATCGGTATTTTACTTTTCATAACAATTAGTAGGTCGACAATAGATTTATTTATCATTATAATTCAGTTGTACTAATGAGGTCGACACCTAACACGCACACAAATATTTGTATTAGAATCATATCATTAGAGAAATTTTGTTATCCCTAAATAAAATAACAATTATCTGCTCATTATGGTAGCGTAGGCCTACCGTCTCGAAAATACGATTAATATACATTGCGGCTTAAAAAATGGGGATAAATAGGGATAGTGTCATGGGGGGGGGGGGGGGTAAGTGGGGGGTAAATTGGGATAGTGTCGTGGGGGGGGGGATGAGGATAGTTTGACATAAGGTGGGATAAATGGGGATGCTAAAACCACTTGGAATAAATCGAAATGTGTATACTTGTTTTAAAGATACATAACATTAAATCGGTGACTGCATATTTGGATTGATTAACCTTGAATGACACAAATTATTGTCTGGTGTGGGACGGGGGGGGGGGGGGTGATTGATTAAGGTCATTCGCGGAGTGACAGAATCCTAAGTACACATATTTGGGTCAAAACTTTCTTATATGAAGGGTTAAATAATCCACCGTCGTTTTGTTCTTAAATTGTAGATGATCTTATTAAATGAATACAACAGATTTTAATGCGAGTACAAGTGGTCAATAGTTCAGTCGCTAGGTCGGACATTCTTGCAAGTATAGTGATGTACAACAATTACACGAAATCTGTAATAAGCATACAGTATACTAGACACTGACAGAGATCCCAGTAGATATTACAACTACTGACAGACGTGAGTACTGACAGAGGTGGTGATACATGATACAACTACTGACAGAAGTGGAAGCTCATGATATGACTAGTGACAGAGGCGGAACTACATGACACAACTACTGACAGACGTGAGTACTGACAGATACATGACACAACTACTGACAGAGGTGGTGATACATGATACAACTACTGACAGACGTGAGTACTGACAGAGGTGGTAATACATGATACAACTACTGACAGAAGTGGAAGCTCATGATATGACTAGTGACAGAGGCGGAACTACATGACACAACTACTGACAGGCGGTGATACATGATACAACTACTGACAGAGGTGGTGATACATGATACAACTACTGACAGAGGTGGTGATACATGCTACAACTACTGACAGAGGTGGTGATACATGATACAACTACTGACAGGCGGTGATACATGATACAACTACTCACAGAGGTGGTAATACATGACACAACTACTGACAGGCGGTGATACATGATACAACTACTCACAGAGGTGGTAATACATGATACAACTACTGACAGGCGGTGATACATGATACAACTACTGACAGAGGTGGTGATACATGCTACAACTACTGACAGAGGTGGTGATACATGATACAACTACTGACAGGCGGTGATACATGATACAACTACTCACAGAGGTGGTAATACATGATACAACTACTGACAGGCGGTGATACATGATACAACTACTCACAGAGGTGGTAATACATGATACAACTACTGACAGGCGGTGATACATGATACAACTACTGACAGAGGTGGTGATACATGTTACAACTACTGACAGAGGTGGAAATACGATGCAAGCAACTACTCACACAGACAAAGGGCCGCGGTCAGGCTGATCAAATTGTCCGGTGGTCCACAGTCAGTGAACAATGGCTGGAGGACGTAGTTGGCGAAGGTCAAGGCCGTGATGGCGTTTCCTGTCGGCAGGATGATGACCACAGCCACCCACAAGTAAAGGAATGCCGGGAAGTTGCCAAAAGCTTCGTTAATGTAGGCATAGTCGGCACCCGATCTGAAATATGGACACACTATTTTATGTAGGCATAGTCGGCACCCGATCTGAAATATGGACACAGTATTTTATGTAGGCATAGTCGGCACCCGATCTGAAATATGGACAAAGTATTTTATGTAGGCATAGTCGGCACCCGATCTGAAATATAGACACAGTATTTTATGTAGGCATAGTCGGCATCCGATGTGGACACAGTATTTTATGTAGGCATAGTCGGCACCCGATCTGAAATATGGACACAGTATTTTATGTAGGCATAGTCGGCACCCGATCTGAAATATGGACACAGTATTTTATGTAGGCATAGTCGGCACCCGATCTGAAATAAAGACACAGTATTTTATGTAGGCATAGTCGGCACACGATCTGAAATATGGACACAGTATTTTATGTAGGCATAGTCGGCACCCGATCTGAAATATGGACACAGTATTTTATGTAGGCATAGTCGGCACACGATCTGAAATATGGACACAGTATTTTATGTAGGCATAGTCGGCACACGATCTGAAATAAAGACACAGTATTTTATGTAGGCATAGTCGGCACCCGATCTGAAATAAAGACACAGTATTTTATGTAGGCATAGTCGGCACCCGATCTGAAATAAAGACACAGTATTTTATGTAGGCATAGTCGGCACACGATCTGAAATATGGACACAGTATTTTATGTAGGCATAGTCGGCACCCGATCTGAAATAAAGACACAGTATTTTATGTAGGCATAGTCGGCACCCGATCTGAAATAAAGACACAGTATTTTATGTAGGCATAGTCGGCACCCGATCTGAAATATGGACACAGTATTTTATGTAGGCATAGTCGGCACCCGATCTGAAATATGGACACAGTATTTTATGTAGGCATAGTCGGCACCCGATCTGAAATATGGACACAGTATTTTATGTAGGCATAGTCGGCACCCGATCTGAAATAAAGACACAGTATTTTATGTAGGCATAGTCGGCACCCGATCTGAAATATAGACACAGTATGTTATGTAGGGATAGTCGGCATTGCGGCAACCGATGTAAAATGTGGGCATGTTGTTGACTGAACAAACAGCTGAAGCTAAAACATTGTATGTACTACATTTGTTAGGTAACAAAAGCCGAGCAACATTTACAACTATATTTAGCCGTCCCGTGGTGTTCCATGTTCCTAGCGTGTGTCCACCTCCCTCTAAAAGCCAAAAACCTAGGGTTAACTGCAAAACCATATTCACTGGTAGGTGTTCTGAGGTTGTACCTGTACCAAACATTGTGACACACTTTACAAAAACCTAGGGTCAACTGTAACCCATATTCGCTGGTAGATGTTCTGAGATTGTACCTGTACCAAACATTGTGTCACACTATGAACGGTACATGAGTAGAATGAAAGAAAAGTTAATTAATTATGCAAGCTACCCAAATATAGCGGGTGTGTATGTACATGTGTACGTGCACACTGCTTTGTTCGCTCCTCTCTAAGACAGCTATGATGAAGTTTAGATCTTTATGATTACAGCTGTTTGAAAGGAAAGAATGTTTCATTTATTGTGTCTCATTTTACTCTTATAATATTTATATTCTTCTTTGATCCCACTTTTATTTCAGCTCTAGGTATAAGCCAATACCCCTTCAATCCACTGCAGCAAAAAAATAATTGCCCTTTTACTTTATTTTTCTTTTGGTACTTTTAATTAATTAATTTATATTTTATTTTTATGTTTTAATTTTCTTCTTTTTTAAAGAGAACATTGAATCCCCATTAGAATTTGCATTTTAGGTTTGAAAATACAATTGTATTTTTCTTTTTTTTGCCTCAAACAAGTTATTTACAGCGTCAGTTTGACTGGCTATGTTCGCTTTAGTATTACAGTTTTTAACATCGGTTTAAGAGGACTGATACAGATTTATAATGGTAATACTTCTTTCTTACATGTAGCATACTTTCATTCGTTAGACGGTTTACTTATACATAGATCTAATACAAAACGTCTAATAGCAATTATATTATTAAACCTGAAAATGCAGATGTGTATTTAAAAGATAAATCGAGGGATTTTTTCTCGGCTTGTATGTGGTATCCGGCTAATATAATACATATTTTTTTTTTTTACTGAAAGACTTTGAGTGCAGTTTAATACATTTCATCAGCACATTTTGTTTAAATAATTATTTAATTTATAAAAATGGTATTGTGTTTCTGTTTAAATTGCGTCAGTTTTTCATTATTATTTTTAAAAATATAAAGAATAAAGAAATTACTGATGATGTATAATATTTTTAGTAATTAAATTTAATAAAAATAAAACTAGTCATTTTTTTAATTTAATGTTATTGAATCACTATTTAGTTTTATATATTTTTAGGAAAACAACAGTAAGTTGTATCCCTTGGTTAAGTAAATTTCTATAAATGGGGAGTAATAGAATTTAATATTCAATGTAAAACATTTCTATACAAATTTGTAGTAGTTTTAGGATATTGTTAAGGTCTACGTATTAATTATATATATATTTACTTTTAATATTTCACTTTTTTTTCGGCGATGATAGTTTTCGAATACTGCTGGTACGGGTGCTGGAACAATCTAAAACTTACTTGAGTATCGCAGTCCCTAGTTCAGCGTAACACATGGCGCCTAGCAAACACACCATTCCACACAGGCCCCAGATGATGAGGGAGAACCCCACTCCCCCGGAGTACAAGATGACGCCCTTGGGGGAGATGAAGATGCCGCTGCCCACGATGATACCGACGATGATGGCGACGCCGTTAGAGAGACCCAGATGTTTACGTAGACGAATCTCTTCAACGATGCTGACAGACGACTGGGTAGATAAAGAAGCGGAAGACGACGATGATGATATGGAGAACTTTTCTGGGGTTGGTTGGCCACCCCCGGTCTGCAGGGCGTCCATCTTGAGGCCGCCCTCGGCTTGTGGGGCGTCCATCTTGAGGCTGGTCTGGCGTCCTAGCGGCGACAGTGAAATGTATTCCCTGTAGTCACTGCGCATCAAGGCAGGTGATCGCCGCAGCTAAGGGAAACAACTGAAATCAACAGTGAGTAATGGTTATTGTTGGTGTACAATGATGACCCCAAAAGGTCAGTAGACAGAAGTAGTGTAAATAGGTTTGTACTGTGTACAGTCAACAAAGTTTGTACACACGTTAGGCTACTAGTTCTGTCGACGGTGGGTGTGTGAGGGGTCTACATCACGGGCCTTAGGTCGAGGTCACGTGAACGTCGTGCTCGTGTCAGACTGACATAACGCAAAGACTGGCGCATAGTAAAAAGTCGCCAGAGTAGTACAACGTAGAATCATCGCCATACTGGCGTGTGGCAAACAGTCGCCAGACTGGCATAACGTATAACACTCGCCAAGCTAACATGACGGCGAACATGACACCACCAGTGAACCAAGAAGAAGAACTCCAGGTGTGAGTTACCTGACTTTTGGTTACTGTGACGCTGGAGAGGTCAGAGTGGGGGGTGGTGTACTATATCCGGTTAATCTTTAATCATGTGAATTATCGCTAAGACAGTAAGAATAAGACGGGAAGGTTAACATACATTACCCTGCTATCACACTCTATATCCTCTAAGTCACGTGAGGAAAAATGGCTTGTTTTGATTGGCCGATTTATTTATTTATTTGTTTGTTGAATTGATTTAATTTAATTCAGCCGTCAAGTCAAAGATAATAATTTGCGTCGAACCTGACTCTATTCACGTTGTTTGCTGGATTTCGACTCGAGTATTTTTTTAAAGAGCCTCCCCCCTTTCCCTCCCCCCCCCCTTCTCCCACCCTAACACTCACTCGGTCACAATATCCACGGTTTCTAATGACATTAGTCGTAATGTCAGTCTTCATAGATTCGGTAAATGGAGTAAATGGCTAGGTGGCGGGTTGATGTATGGACACATAGCGTATTACAGGATAACTCTGTCGGAACTGATGATGTTGTCAGTGGTTCTACGTAGGTATACACACACAGTAGATCTAGAGCTGTGGAGCTGTAGAGCCGGATCTGACAGCTGTAGAGCCGGATCTGGCAGCTGTAGAGCCGGATCTGGCAGCTGTAGAGCCGGATCTGGCAGCTGTAGAGCCGGATCTGGCAGCTGTAGAGCCGGATCTGGCAGCTGTAGAGCCGGATCTGGCAGCTGTAGAGCCGGATCTGACAGGTCAGGGTATACAACTATAACGTGACGTACACAACTGATGCTGTAGTTCAGGAACCAGACCTTGTGATCAGTTTCTTTCAGGCCTCTTTTTGCGCCCCAACCCTCAGAAGCAGATCTACACCCATCTCTCTCTCCCCCCACCCGAAAGTTTCAACTGCTCCCCAGTAAAAAAAAAAAGTCTGAAAGAAACACTGCATGAGACTAATAATGTAAAACCTGAAAATCTAAAGCCACTCATTACCAATGATGAATAAAACAAATCGATAATCTATTTAGTGTAAGTTCGTTGTTGGCGGCATTCGACCTGGTGCGAACATTTCATCATGACTCGTCCCTCAATTGGTTTATAACTTGCAATTTTAAACATAAGTTTGTCAAGAAATAAAATTCTTAAGTCTAGAGAACTAAAACGATAAAGGAACAGTCAGGAAATGGGGGGGGGGGGGGGGCGATGAGCAAGTCGTTGTATGGCCTAACTTTGAATCCTGATTTCCAGAAATCTTCGAGTTGAGCTGGAATCATGCCAGCAGTTTCAGTGTGCTGTTAATCAGAGAGATAAATTAGTCAATTAAACTCTCACTTATTACACGTGTACGAACAAGACGTTGTACCACGTGACTATCCCCGTCCGTGGGGCATTAACCTCCCCAGCCAGAAAGACAACTAAGCTTTGACTGATCTCCCGATGTATCGTGTCCAGTTCCGGTGTTTAGACCGCTACCTGCGCGACAAATTACTGGCTGAATTCCCCGGCGTCGAAAAGGTCAAACCTCTTCATTTCACTTAGCCTGACGTAAGAAAGTCGGGATGGCGAGTTCTCTGTGACGTTCGCTAGACTGAGCCCAGAAAGTCTGGAACTAAATTTGGAGACAAAAGCCGCACTAATCGGGTCAAGTGCTGTTGCCGAGGGTGTCACGTGGGTAATCTGATTGGCCGCTGGAGGGGGAGGAAAACTACGGGTGTCACGTGATACAGCTGTCATGCGCGACGGCTGTGCGTCACAGTTATACGGGTGTCACGTGCTAACGACTGGCGGTAGGTGTAGATAAAACTCCTGTATATTTTGTAAGTCTCCCCCCCCCCCCCCATTCGGTGGAGGCAGATTGTTGGTGATTTTTACTTTGAAAAAAAAACATGAGCGAGTTGGTTTTTATTGTTTTTAGCCTAATTCATGAGTGTAAATGTACTACAATCAAATATATATATATATATATATATATATATATATATATATATATATATATATATATATATATATATATATATATATATATATAGGAATATCAGTGTGAATAATTAAAAAAAAAGCTAAAACTGCTTCCCGTTCACAACATACCAAGGACTTTACATTAAATATGTGTAACCCTAAATTTAGTATTTAGACCGAAAATGTGCCTGTTTACCCACCATGTTATTGATTAAACCACGGTTGAATCAACCGCATGTAAAATGTTTCGCTGACCAGATTGATTAAGATTACAAACTGAATCAAGCTGATCCCCCCCCCCTTCGTCTTTTAAAGGAACGCAACTCAGGCAGACAAGCAAATTACTTCCCCTTACACTGGATCTAATGGAGCTCAATAGCCTCTTGCAGCTCATTGTGGCGTGTTATGTCAAACAGTTAGGGGTTTGGGGGGGGGGGGGGAGAGAGAGTTGCGGAATAAACTGTGACGTTCTGTGACGCAGAGAGGGGTGTGTGGGGGTATGTAACAATCAAGCCGAGTTTTTGTGGTTCCAATATGAAACTTTGAAACTTCCTGCAGTTGGGAACTTAAGGATCATCAATAAGTGACGTCACACCGCTAGGGGTGGGGGATTGTATGGGGTTTAATGATACCTGGCGATGGGAAAGGTCAATAAGTGTAACGTTAAATGTTTTCGTTTTTTAACTTAAACATTTGAAACTCAATTTTAGAAAGGCTTTTTTCCCCCGTATTTTTTTCTATGAATTGTTTCTAAAATTGATCACAATAGCTAATGTTGAAATAGTTCAGTTAATGTATTGGAAACAATTTTATGTGTACAAAAAATTCCAACTGGTGAGGTGTCTGACTTTTTGTGCCGATGTGGCGGGGAATAAAGTGTGACGTAGTTTGTAGATGACGTCAGACTGTAGCTCACTGCGACTAGTGAGAAACAGAACAGCTCCGCCCCTAGCCCTACAGTGACCAGTGAGAAACAGAACAGCTCCGCCCCTAGACCTACAATGACCAATGAGAAACAGAAGAGTTCACCCCCTATCCCTACAGTGACCAATGAGAAACAGAACAGCTCCGCCCCTAGACCTACAATGACCAATGAGAAACAGAAGAGTTCCGCCCCTAGCCCTACAGTGACCAATGAGAAACAGAAGAGTTCACCCCCTAGCCCTACAGTTACCACCCTTGAGCTACAAACAATGGTTTGTTTAGCAAACATTACAACCAGAAGGATGAGACGTTGTGGTCGGGTGTTAGAGTGCTCGACTGCTAGCCCGAAGGTCCGGGCTCTAGACTGCAGAAAGTCCCAGAGTCAACCCAGCTTTGATGGGTACCCGACTCACGCTTGGGAAAGTAAAGTCGGCTGCAGTGTTTCTTCCAGACTTTTTTCTCCGGGGGAGCACTTGAAATTTTCGGGGGGGGGGGGGGGGGGGGGGGCGGTAGACTTTCTTCGGGGGGGGGGGGGGGCGAACACTGTTAAAAGTATATATTTTCTATATAAATTATATAAATTTCATTTCGTTCGGGGGGGGGGGGGTCGGTAGAATTTGTTCGGGGGGGGGGGGGCATAGCACATTCTTGTGTGTTTGTGTAGGTGTATGTGAGTGAGTGAGGGAGATATAGAGGGGGGGGGTAGATGAATGTGACACTTAGAGTAGTGGTGTCTGACAAAATGTGACAGCGTGACATCAGAGAACGTGACACCGTTCACGAAAGTTGATCTTTGATGTCGCTCAACTCCGTCAACTATTTCTCATGAAAAAAAACCTTAAACAAACAAAACTACGTGATGTAATACGCAATGTAATATGAGTTGGTTGGAGTTGTATTCGATCCCTAGACTCTAGACAATGTAAAGTAGTTATCATGAGTAGAGCATTAGTTGACCAAAAGATTTAAACACGTTAAATCGAGGTTACAAGTACTCACTGTGTTTTGTTGAACCGCCCAAATCTCGCGTGAAACCAACGTGATGTCACGGCTGCTGTGACGTCACAAGCCTGGGATTCCCCTAACGACGACAACAAATGTGTTGACGTCAACTTTAGTACCCCGACCTGCAGCAGGCAAATAAACCTCGACCAATCAAAACGCTTCGGGGTGTCTCACTCGTCCAATCAAATCTCTTCAGGGTGTTCCAAACCAGCCAATGAAATTCGTCCAGGGTGTTTCTGCCCTTGCCCATTAGAATAGAACCTAATCTACCGTGGCCGCTCAAATGGCGATTGAGTTACCCATCTTGCATGCGGATGAAGGCTACTTAGCATAGCCCCCTCTCTGCCAGCCCCTGTTGACCACAAGCATTTAACTTGTCCAGTAATGTGAGCCACGGTCTCATGACTCAGGCCTCACCTGGAACCAGATAGCCACTAGCCTGGCCTATGATAGCCACTAGCCTGGCCTATGATAGCCACTAGCCTGGCCTATGATAGCCACTAGCCTGGCCTATGGTAGCCACTAGCCTGGCCTATGATAGCCTGTAGCCTGGCCTATGTATTTCACTGCATGATGAAACCAGGCAAGGACATGGGGGTGGGGGGTAGAGCTTTGATTTGAAAGAATGCAAAATGTATAACAGCTACAGGACAATAACACGATTCTACGTTGTTTTTTACTTTCTCGTATATACGAAGTATAAAGAAAGTATTGTAATCGTGCAAAAAAAAAAAAATCGAGAATTTTACAAATCTCGACGTTTTACACCTCACTGATACGGAAAAACATAATTTTGCAATCTTGTCCGTATGTCTGTGTGTGTGTGTATTTTATCAAAATCGTAGATCCGTATCAACTTTTGAGCGATTTCCGATAGCCGGAAGTGGTACTTTTTCTACTTTGAAATTTTAAAAAGCCTATATCTTGAGTACTATTTCACATGTAAGTAAAAGATCTAATTCTCTACCTTCTGTCAAATTTTGAGTAATTTCCGTTGACCGGAAGTACTAATTTACGCTATTTCCGATTTCTCAAAAAACGCATGTAAATTTAAAAAGTATTAATAATATTGTGCACTATTATGCACATTTTGTTTTGGCGTTCGCTTGGTGCGCAATTCTTTTTTCTACGAGATTCTATTCTATTTTCAAAAGTTTAAGTAATTAAAAATTAAGTCTATATTCCGAGTTATATAAGAATATTCGAGAAAGTTTAGGAGGGATCACTCCCGGTTTATTTTTATTCAGCTTTTGTTCCTAAATCAGTTTGATTCAAACAATAAACAAATAGTTTTCTACTGCACTCAGTAAAATATTGGTAGCCTGCACAAACAGTTACTAATAAAATACAACAGAAATGTCTTAACCCTATCCCTACAAGGCGGGTCAAATTGACCCGACACTGCTACATTTTAGTTAATTACTGGTCAACCACTGGACCAATTGTTTTGAGCTTCTAGATATGCTACCTACACATACAATGCTTGATTTCAGCATAAAAATGAATGTTTAATTTTGCACGTGTGCATGAGGGTGAGCAGGTTTAGGTTCACTATTCCTCTCCCTACTAACATGGGTCAAATTGACCCGTATACTTTTATATAGAGAAAAACTCTACTAGAGCAGGGGAAAGTGGTATAAATCTATAGAAGTTTCAAACAACTTCCCTTGGAGCTAGACCTTTTGGGCTCATAAGTTTGTATCCCTTCCTGCCTTACTGAAGACAGCAATAAGAAACATTTTTTTCAGCGCCGAAGCGCAACAATCCTTTGTTCAACATTGTTGATAGCATGTTTTTAGACTCAACCTTGTTGTTACAAATGAAACTAGTGGATTGCTAGGTTTGGGCCTACTCATTGAGAAGTTGTAAGGAAAGATGTACCAACTGATGACTGCATGGGTTCATTGGCTACTGTATAATTTCAAAAGCGATGAATCAGACCTGAACTTATTTTTGCTGCTGAATTTGGAAATTAGGGCCATACTGTCAATAAAGTATTTAGGATATAATCAAGATACAGCAGGAAGCCAATATTGATTTGTATCTATGCAGTCTTTTGCGACAAAAGCCATCTGATGAGGTCAGTTTTCTGGTCCATAGATGTTAGACCATGTCACCTCAGACAGTCCAACCATAGTTGGGTAAAATAGGACCAACTCCTTGACCAGCTTTCACATGGAAAGTACATGGAACCATATTTCGATAAATCAATGGATATTGATATAGAGATAACTAATGTATAAATCTCTGGTAACTTTGTACTTTACATTGAACTAAGTTTGGCTACTAATCTGTGTCAAGCATGCATATTGATGCAAAAATGATGACATCAAAATGGAAAGACTGCATAAAATCATCCATGTATGGCTCTAGCAACATGCCCCAATGGGCAAACTAAGTGGTAGCTAATGACCATATTTTTCAATTTCCAACTAATGTCTCCAATAAGTTGAAATACAAAGTGACAGCTATTACAAATAGACAGCAGCAGATTTACAAAATTTGTATATTGTCAAAAAAGTTGGTTCTGCCCCAAGTTGAGCATTGAGTATAGAGAACTATGTCCAAGCTACTGCAATTCACATTAGATCAAATAAGAAGCCTTCTGAAACCACCCACTGATTGTTGGGCCCAATAGCGTCATCCAAAAGTTATTATGCAAGATACATGTTAGATGGGAAAATAACTATTTGTTAAATATATAGATTCTATCTCTAGTCTATATAGCTTTACTGTGCAAACTGATAATAATTGTGATTAAGTTTTCTTGCATATGAAAAATAAATTGATAGTAAAGGTATACAATTTTATATTTAGTAACGTCTAGTTTTATTTATGCCTAAAAAGTATAATAATAAATTACCTAAAACTAAAATTTAGTGTAGAAATGTATAAACTATAATTTTAGTGTCCATCTATCATTGAAATAATAGTTATGCTATAAAAAATATACATATGCAATAATAGATTCTTATATAAAAAGTATACGGGTCAAAATGACCCGCCTTGTAGTCGAATACAGTGAAATAGGGTTGTAGGGATAGGGTTAATAAAAAAAATTAAATCCTTCTATATCGATCACACACGACCGTGATTTTAGAAGTCTTGAGCTCAGTTTCCAGAACGTGATTTTAAAAGTCTTGAGCTCAGTTTCCAGAACGTGATTTTAAAAGTCTTGAGCTCAGTTTACGGACTTGAGTTAAGTACTTGTTAACCAATGAGCCCACTAATAGATTAAATTGTTACGCATCCCCCCCCCCCACACACACATAGGTATTGCTGCTGGGGCACGTGAGTAAGGCTTGACACAAATTCTTCTAGTCCAATCAAACATGGCCAACTTCGCCTTCTATCTTAGGTAATGTTTCAGTGTTTGTTTTTTATTTTGGTGCTTTTCCATGCTTCTACCAATCTTGTGGTTTCTTGGACTCATTTCAACGATCACAAACATCTTTTGATTAACTGGCAAGTCAGGAAGTAAACAAGGCATCTCATCATGTATAGATTAATTTAATCCTAGCTTTTTCCCATCAATCATATAGTACATAACAATAACATACAGCTGACATACATTTCTAACTACACACATAGAACTATGATAACAGATAACTAGCATCCACTAACATGACACTGAACTAACGATAACAATTACATACCAGCAGTTATATTCTATATACACCTGTAAATAGATCAATTTGTTCTGAAATTAAAACATACACAAATATAAAAAACAAACAAACATGGTCTAGCAGTGTGTTAACTAGTGGTATGGACAGTCACACCATAGGTGGAGTAGAGTGGACAGCCACAATGTAGGTGGAGTAGAGTGGACAGCCACAATGTAGGTGGAGTAGAGTGGACAGCCACAATGTAGGTGGAGTAGAGTGGACAGCCACACCATAGGTGGAGTAGAGTGGACAGCCACAATGTAGGTGGAGTAGAGTGGACAGCCACAATGTAGGTGGAGTAGAGTGGACAGCCACAATGTAGATGGAGTCGAGTGGACAGCCACAATGTAGGTGGAGTAGAGTGGACAGCCACAATGAAGAGTGGACAGCCACAATGTAGGTGGAGTAGAGCAGACAGCCACAATGTAGGTGGAGTAAAGTGGACAGCCACAATGTAGGTGGAGTAGAGTGGACAGCCACAATGTAGATGGAGTAGAGTGGACAGCCACAATGTAGGTGGAGTAGAGTGGACAGCCACAATGTAGGTGGAGTAGAGTGGACAGCCACAATGAAGAGTGGACAGCCACAATGTAGGTGGAGTAGAGCAGACAGCCACAATGTAGGTGGAGTAGAGTGGAATGCCACAATGTAGGTGGAGTAGAGTGGAATGCCACAATGTAGGTGGAGTAGAGTGGACAGTCACAATGTAGTTGGAGTAGAGTGGTGTGGCTAGCAGTTGAGTGGTGTGGCTGCAGGCTAATTTATTCACCAACCAAGTGGAATGGTGATGGCAAAAGTTAGGATTTATAAATCTTCATTTACTGGCCTAGATAAGTAGGTCACTGGCCTCATTCTGGCACTAGAGTGCAAGATAAACAACAGTACAAGCTGTTACTGAGTCACTCAAACACTGACAGATAACAGACTACAAGATATGACTGACATCACTGACAAATACAGATATGACTGACATCACTGACAAATACAGATATGACTGACACTCATCTATATACTTTTCTTTGATTACATAAAAAATACATGATGGTTATTTAAAAAATGGTAAAAAACGTGCATTCTGGGATGTAGATTTATAAAAAGCACTAATGGTGCAGATTTGTATATAAAGTTCTATGGCTTATTAAGGGTTAGTAAAGATTCATATTGTTAGTTTTGTTCTGTTTACAGATGCCACAACATACATCAAAGGAGCCATGCCATGTAAGATAAAAGTCTCACACCTTATAAAGTAAGGGCCTTAATCCAAAAAAAGTAAGGGCCTTAATCCAAAAATAGTAAGGGCCTCATATAAGGTCTCGCATCTTATAAGGAAGGGGCATCGCCTAGAATTAGGTAATGGCATCTGACTATCTAAAGTTGAACGTCTGACCCCAGCTACTTGTAAGCATGGGCAGACCTAAGCTAACTACACAGGGGTATAGGGGACATCAGGGGACCTGGCGCCATGAAGGACCAGGACATTACAGGACCAGTGGGTAACATAACCTGATGGCAGGGTTACATCAGGGTTGAGAAAATATTGCATATTACAGACAGTACCATCATGTGGTACACCAACTGTTATTCATCATGTGTTAAACATTCTATGTTAAACATGATGTTAAACACCATGCTAAATATGTTATATTAAATAAAATGTACAGTTCAGTCAGTACAACCTAGCTAAGGCCCATCAATAAAAACTATGTATAAAAAACCACCTGAAGTACAGCTGGACCAGAATAAAACAACCAAAGTATTTCTGTATCCAACAAGGTACACAACTCTTTTAAAGACCAACAGAAATGTTTCTTTCATCTTGTAAACAGCTGTAAAGTATTACCTCTAAAACAAATTCATGTTGTAATTAATAAAAAAAATAAATAAGAAATTACATTTGGTTTCACTAACAAAAAAATCTGGCCATGTCTGAAGTAAATAAAGAACTCTTCTGTATAAAAAAAAATTAAAAAATATAAAACAATGGCAAAGGAATGATTTTTAACATAAATTCAGAACTACAAAGATGAGTCATGGAATGTAAAGAATTTTTTTTAAAAGTTGAGCTAGTGTTCTACAGCTATGTACAATAAATTAACCTGACCAGAAAGTCAGGGGTACAAGTGTATGTTGACATCCACTGTTACTGGTACAATATCAAAGTACACTTAAAGAAGAATCTCTTCATACACAACATAACCACATCCAAATAATTATGGTACAATTTAAAATAAATAAGCATGCAAGAAACAAAATTGAGCTGAGACATACCATCTTACAATTTAAAATACTTGAAAAAAATTGTATAATTATGTAAAAAAATGTATATGGCAGGGAGTGTTTCTACAAGTCTAGTTGCTAAAGAATCAGTACAAACACTGTAAACTTGTAATATCTCTTAAAGAGGAAAGCAAGGGCATCTACATTTTACAAAACAATTTGAAAGATTTCACTGAGAGACTACAGGGAAGAACTAAACTTACGCGAAACAATTACTTTCACCCAAGCTGAGCCTATTTTAAATAATTACTTTCACCCAAGCTGAAGCTATTTTAAATTACATATACAAACCAAGAACTGATTTCCCGGGCTGATAATTTTTTTGTACTTTCATTAAAAAGCTACAAGTGTAATTTGGTGAGAAATGTTTCTCAGGGACTGGTAGCCAGATCAATTAAGTATGGTGGAAACAAGCTAAACTTAAATACATTTCAGGGATATCAAATTCCATTAAAATAATATTAAAATAAAACACAACAAAATCTTCTAGAATAGGAATGTGTAGGGGTAAATAACTCTAAAACAATGCATGGGAATGAAAGAAGCAGCCAAAAAAAAATAATTAAAATGAGCCAAGGGGCTTTGAACTGGAATGTCTAGGGGCAAACAATACCAGAAGACCATGCATGGCATAGTAACCAGAAGAAATCTTTCTGAATGTTTGGCCTCTAAAAGATTTTATGAGATTCTATACCCCGAATGCCACACACAAAAAACTTAATTGTAGCAGAAATGGAACTGGCTTTCACAAAAAACAAAACAGGATGCTAGAAATGGGTGCACATTTTCCCTAACCATTTCGACCAAGGTCCTGGGGGTGGGAAGTGGAAATGTTTGTATAAAACAATACAACCATAGCTTGAGCATAGTGTGCTCATTGGCTAAAGAGGGGGTCACATGGTGTAAACTTCTTTCAAACAGGAACACCAAAATTGTAGGAACAAATCTTTTTACCAAATCCATCAAACAAATCACAACACACAAAGTTTGGTAAATTACAACATGACCCTTGATACAACTACAACATACAAATTTTGGTAAATTACAACTACTGCCATTCCTATGAACTAAGTTACTTCTTATCTAGAGACACATACACTTGCTGAACTACTCCAGTATTTAATGAATGCCACTGATCAAAGTATCATCCACTACATCCGTCACAAACAATTGCATGACTTAATGGACTGACACACTACCTACACACAGCTAGTGCTGGGTGGGTCTACTGCCTGACACCTATGTACAACTGTACAACAAAACATTGGACAAATTTAAAGCTTTTACATCACCACCTCCAAACATCAGAGAAAAAAAGGTCAGCAGTTATGGCATCATTGAGGATAGTTCAAGGTCATTATTGCTTGTCAGAATAACTTTGGCACCCAAGACGGTTGTGTCTGCTAGAACTAGAAACATGGGGTGGCAATACAGAGGTTCAGACAGTTTTTTCTGTAGACAGGTCGTGTGAGGTATTTAGCAGGATTATGCTAATTAAGATATTTTCTTTAAAAAAAAATCATGTTAGCTGAAGTCAAACAGACTTATATTGGCATTGTAAGTATGAAGTTGTGCTGAAGTGTCCCTATACTAGGACAGACATGAGTGAAGTTTGTGCAGGAGCTGATGTATCGAGCATAATTTCTCAATAATCAATGTATAATAATAGCCAGGAGAAAGCATCAAGGCAGGGGAATTGCAGGTGTGCTATGAAATGAAATGCCGTCAAACTGTAGACTCCATGCCGTAGGCAGCGTCGCTATGGTTACTGTAGAGGGAAGGCTGAGATGAGTACAAGCTGTCTTTCTGCTTGAGTGGCTCGGCCTCCGGCACTTCCTCGTCTTCAGTTGTGTCCATCTCCTCAGGGTCAGTGACCAGGTGGTCAAAGTAGTGGCGGAACACAAAGTTGTGGTCAGAGTGGGTCAGAGAGTTTCTATCACAGTTGGGGAGGGGCGGGACCTTGGAGTCCTCGTCTATGACGTGTGAGCTTTCTGCTTCTGACGTGGTGCACATCTTCTTCAGCTGGTGGCCCGTCTTCTCCCGGCGCCAGATGTAGATGCTGATGATCAGCAGGACGATGGCGAAACCCATGCACGAAGCAACTATGGCGCCTTGAGTGCTTGCAGGTAAAGCGGAGGAGCTGGCCTGTTGGCATACTAGCAGGTCAGTGTCTTTCAACTCTGAGATTTGAACGTTGGGTAACGTTGGCGCCACACAGTGGAACTGCTGGCAGTCTTGTTGGCTGCTAGATGTGCAGCTGAGTTTCTCTAGGCTGCTGGCTTTTGTCAGCCAGTCCCTCAAGTATTTTATTTTACAGTCACACACCCACTGGTTGGACTGCAGGTAAAGCTTCTTCAGCACATTCAACACACTAAACAGGTCCTCCGGCAGGTAATGGAGGGTATTTTGGGACAAGTCCAACTCTTTCAACTCAGTCAGACTATTGAAGGCATCAAACCGTACCTCCAGTAGGGAGCACCCTGATAAATTTAAAATTCTCATTTGTTTCAAGTCTGAAAATGTGCCGGGGAGTAGATGTCTGAGTGGGTTGCCAGCCAAGTTCAGGTTCTCCAACTCTCCAGCCAAAGGTTTCAGCGTGCCTTCTTCTATCTTTAAAATCAAATTAAACGAGAGGTCAACGGTCCTGATAGAAGCTGCGACCAAGGCCGAGGCATCAATTTTGCTGATGCGGTTGTATGAAAGGTCCAGGGTCTGGAGGTGGGTTTCTGGAAAACTTTTCTCCGGGATGACCTGGATCTCGTTGTTGTCCAGGTAAATGACCTTCAGGTACATGAGCTTAGACAGGGCGTCAGGGGAGGGGAGGGAGCTCAAGCGGTTGTGACCTAGATCTATGAGAGAGAGCAGCACCATGGAGTGGAAGACATCTGGGTCAACCTGCACCAGGCTACAGTCCCTGGCACGCAGCTCCTTCAGCTTGTTCAGGCCCTTGAAGGAGTCGCCAGATAAACTTCTCAGGGGGTTGCGGTCAAGCCTGAGTGATGTCAGGGAGTTCTGGGTACTGAACACATTGGCTGATAGCTCCTGTATAACAAATGTCAAAGGTTATTCCCATTATAGTTATCAAAAAACATCAAAAGAATATAGTCTATTACAGTATTAAACAGCACATACTTATTCTACATTTGGTAAAAATATCTGTTTTTAACTATTTAAAAAAGAAAAGTAAAATTTGATTGATCAAATTTCTAATGCGGAAATTCTGAACTGAAGAAGTTTGTGTTCAGGTAAAGTGGTCCAAACCATTTGAAAAATGTTTTAGGGTCCTATCTTACTTTAAGTAAAATATTTCTGTTAAGATCTAGCTATCTTTACTCCTAAGTAAGTGTTAAGGTCTAATTGTCCCACATTAAAAAACAATTCATGGTTGAGACCTAATTGTCCCGAGGGTCCCTACCTTCAAGAAGTTAGTGTTGAAATCTAATTGTCCCTACCTTCAAGAAGTTAGTGTTGAGGTCCAGACTACGAAGCTGCCCCAGGGGGGTGAAGATGCCGTCCAGCCTGGAGAGCTGGTTGTGGGACAGGTTGAGGTACAGCAGGTGCCCCAGGCTGGAGAAGGCGCTGGGGTTGATGGTGGTCACCTCGTTCTGGCTCAGGTCGAGGTACTCCAGGTTAGGGAATTTGTGGAAAGCTTCCGCCCCAATGTCCTGCAACACATCAGCTGGAGTTAACCATCACTGAACATACAACCAATGTGGAGTTAACCATCACTGAACATACAGCCAATGTGCACTGAATACATCAGCTGGAGTTAACCATCACTGAACATACAGCCAATGTGCACTGAATACATCAGCTGGAGTTAACCATCACTGAACATACAGCCAATGTGGAGTTAACCATCACTGAACATACAGCCAATGTGCACTGAATACATCAGCTGGAGTTAACCATCACTGAACATACAACCAATTTTATTAACACAAATAGCTTACAATGAAGAATGACTCGCTACGGCTGTTTATAATATTTCTCAAAGCATTATTTGTTACATAAAACAATAACATATTTTGAGAATAAGAATCATGCATAACTGATGTCAAGCTTTATTACACTTTTTACCCAACAGCCCATATCATCACATGACATGCTAAAAAAACCAGACCACCAAACACCTAGAATGATGATTATCTCCCATATTCAAGCATAGTAGCTAAAATTTACAAACACTTATTTGTAAATTGTTATTGTTTTAAGTAACATATAATGCTTTGAGAAATATTAAGAAATAGCTGTAGCCATTTAAATGTTAAGTACAATAAATTGAACTTAGTATGGAGCCTGATTGTACAGGGTTGAGGACAACATTTTCAGCACTTGCCTTTACAGAACAGGAAACTATGGTCATTTCTATCAGAGTGGTTCCATTTGTGTGCATGTCAGACATGCGGGCTGCATCCAATCTCTGCAGGCTGGTTATGCTATCCAGGGTCAAGGTCACCAGGTCTGGCTTCATCCGTGTGAAAATGTCCAGCACTTGTCCATCTTTGCATTTGACGTCCACCGGGGGTAAGGAGCAGGCGCAAGAAGGGGGACATCCCTGAGCGTGTGACTGCCAGGGTGCCAGCAGGCCCACCAGGACCAACACTACAGCTGCACTGTCTCTTCTCACCAACAAGGCAGCACTGATCTTTCTTGAAGGTGCTTTTCTTCTCCGCAACATGAGTGATGGGATTATCTTCCTCTTGGCTTACAACTTTTTACAAGTTAAAATTCTGACATGGTACCTGACACTGGCATGACCAAAAGACTGTGGGAATAAAAAAAATTTCTGTCTGTGACAAATTGTAATAGTGTCACTTTAACTTTAAATCATGGCACAATTATTCCCAAATGCCACAATCAGTCAAGTAATAAATGTATTTTTCAAAAGGATGATGGACAGAAAGGAGTCTGACAGTACTTTTATAACTATTAACTAAACTAATATCAAAGTATCACATATATTGTATTGGTGCACACAAATTTTATATTGTTAGTAAATTACCGCCGGCTACATTTCATCATATAAATATTAATTTGTGAAGATTTTAAAAATGTTTATAATTAATCTAATATATAAAGCTCAATTCTGTATGTAAAAATACATATGTTTGTTGTTGACATACTTCGATGGATTAAAGTGTTAGATAATTAAAGTCCTTATGGTCTAAAATTATGAGTTAAAAAATTAATATTGAAAGTTTTGGGAAATAATTTTCATTTATCAAACTGAAAGTAATAATTTTCGGCATGTTCATTAAACACAAGTTTTAAAAAAAATATCATCTTTTACAAAAATTCTAATTATGTCTTTATTTAGTCCTATAACACTTACTTCCCTTTGATAAATTAGGAAAACACAATTACTTCCCTTTATAAAACCATTGCATTAGTGGAAAATAATTTACTTTTTATTACTTTGTTTTGGTGTTGGGAAAAAAAATAATTACATAATTAGCGGGGATTGATCAAGTGCAAATGTTGTAGGTATTTTACGGATAAGCTTGGAGTATTATAATTGTTCATTAAATTGAAACAGGTGCGTTCGTTTAAGTGAATGCAAAAGACTATGAATAAGTTGGGGTACTATAGTCGTTCATTAAGCTAAAACAGGTGATTCCGCCCCGGGCGTTTATGTTCGCGTTAGTGTTTTCTTTGTGTTTAGGTGGGTTTGCGTTAGTGGTTGCGTTTTGATTTGGTTCGTTTTTGTTCTTTCTTTTTTCGTTTTTGTTTGTGTTTTTTTCTTTGGGTTTGTATTTGTGTTTTTGGTTGGTTTTGCGTTTGGATTTGGTTTGTTTTTGTTTGCTTTTTCGTTGTTTTTTTTGTGTTGGTATTGGTGTTTATGGTTGTGGTTGGGTTTGTTGTTAGGTTTTTGTTTTCATTTGCTTTTTTTTTTGCTTTTTTGTTTGTTTTTTCTTTGTGTTTGTATTGGTGTTTGTGGTTGTGGTTGGGTTTGTTGTTAGGTTTTTGTTTTCATTTGCTTTTTTTTTGCTTTTTTGTTTGTTTTTTCTTTGTGTTTGTATTGGTGTTTGTGGTTGTGGTTGGGTTTGTTGTTAGGTTTTTGTTTTCGTTTGTATTTGTAATTGTATTAGCGTTATGTTTGCGTTTTGTTGTTTTGGTTTTGGTTGGTTGTGGTTTGGGTGGGCAATGCCGGGTTTATGATGATTACTAAACACACAGGTAATGGTCTTTAACAGAAAGGTTTTTCACAGAAGCCAGAGCAGGGCCTGGCCGGGATGGCTAGTATTATTTAACCATTAATGTCCCGTAACGCCCGCTGCCGCCCGCTTACAATACGCATAGAAAAATTAAATTTGTTTCATTAAAATTTGGCCTACAAATCCTAATTTTTAACTAAACAGGAAGTCGGATAGTTCCAGCATCCTTTTCCGGTCTTCTAATTTCAATGGCGCATTTGAAAGTTAAAAAATAATAGTTTCTTTCTATCTCGAAATTCTATAACTAGATCTATATATTCTATTTAATACTGTTGGAAAGCCAGGTTTATTCCCAACATTAAGCAGTAGTTTTTATCTTAATTTTCAATTTCATTTAGACAAAAACAAATATTTTGTGAAACTATTCACTTGATCATACAGAGTTATGCTCCTTACATTGGGCCATCATGGGTGGAGTTTTGGTAGACTGAATGGGACATTAATGGTTAAATTTAATAAAAAATGAAATTATACTTTTGAAATTGTTTTTTTTTATACTTCTAAGCTTATCACTAGTTCAACAGTACAAAGTGCTAAAGGTCAGAAGGCATTGCCCTTACATTAACAATGTGGCTGAATATTTCTCTCACTGACAAGTTTAAATGCCCCAAGCATGTGTGTGTCATATTGCTATTGCAATATGCTATAACATATGTTAAAGTTTTATATGCACTGACTGTGACCCCTCAAACTGTAGTATTCTTCTCACTGACAAGAAAATGTGAAAGTGAACAGGAGAGAAGCAGGCAACAATGTTAAGAATTTTAAATATGGATCTAGATATTGATTTAAAAAAAATATGATCTAAAATAATATTCTCTTTACGGTTACGAACTCATAGTGACCAGTTGAAAGAGATGACATTTATTGCAGCAGTCTAGATTTCAGTACCCCGCCTGTTTAATAGTCATCACATGAACTGTAATGTGACATATATCACACACACCACCGCCAGCCAAGCAGTAACAACTACATACTTTGGGTCATGGTGAGTTCACTGTCAGTCACGTAACAAAATATCTCTTCCCTCCCCCTTCAAATGATGTAGTAACTGAGGAAACTGGTTTATTCTGCAAAACAGCTATAAAACAGCACAACACATTACAGTGTAAACTGTAAACCCAATATAGCATGGATAGTGCAGGGGGCAAAATAGAGTAAATTCACAAAGTAAGTAGTCTAAGTAGGCCTATCTACTATAGGCTTTTAGTTAGTCGGAAAATATGGACTTCGTGGAAAAGTTTTGTTTTAAAAACTAGATTCCAAAATTTGTCCAGATTTCTAAAACCTCCAGCCCAAAAACTAGTGATTTTACAGACTTTTTAAGTCTGAAATTCACTTTTCTAAATTCAAGACTTTTTCCAGACTGAGTACTAACCCCTGCCCTAACGCCTAACGGTGACGGTAACCCTGTACTCAGTAGTCGTCAGTCACTAAACTAATGGGCTATTAGTACTATTAGTATCTATTAGTAATAGTAATAGCTAATCTAACTTAAAACTTATTTAATTTTATTTAGTTAGGGCTAGAGATCCAGTATTCTTAGTTAATTTTAGTAATTTTAATAGTAAGTAGGCTTTTTGATGAGAATTACAAAATAATTTTTTATTAAAAATGTATCAATAATAGCTAGAACACTAGTAAACTAAGCTAATTTAGCATATTTTAACTTTCTGTTCAAACTCATTATTACTGAAAAAAATTCCAAAGTCAGGTCAGCCTGTGGCACCCTCCACTGAACTTGACAGAAGGAAAAAAAAACTTGACCCGTGACCTTCATTAAAACAGAATTTGCTTTGTTTTCTTTTTATTTTTAGTAAACATGTGCTTAATCTTACCCAATATGTGATAAAAATTTGAAAATTTATTTTAATTACTGTTGTAAAGTGAGATAAACAGCTTAATAAACACGTGTTTTCTTGAGGGGGTGTGACCCGGATGTGGCACATCGCAATTGGAACTTTATATTTCTGTGTTTTATGACTATATTTGTTTACAATCAGCATGCTATGCTTTTAAAATTGATAAAGGGTAAGTATACCAAGTTACAAAATCTGCAATCTAACTAATAATTCACACTTTCAGTTTAAAAAATAATAAAAACGATCATCAATGAAGAAAGCGTAAATATTCTATTTTTAGGTGTGACATAAAAAAAACAGTCATAAATCTAGCCAAATGATTGGATTCTTGCGCGGCACACATTTTCCCGCGTCTCGTTTTCACCAAACAAGATTATAATAAAATGGCATTATTGGGGGGTGATCGTATTCCCACGAACACATCTCATAAACCCAAGAAATTATTACCAGTTAATTGTAATGTGAGTTATTTGATTTAAAAGACAAGAATTCATAGAGCTATTTTCACTTACGCGCCGCTTGCGAGACAAACAAAGAAATTAGGTCAAAAGTACATCTGAGAATTCTTAAATAACAGACTGAAATAGAAACGGATAGTTCAGTTTTCTAAAATGAACTATGGCATCGTAATCAATAGTTTTATCCCTCTACCGTTTAGTGAAAGCGAAACTGGTTGCCATTTTAGTAAGCGCATGAGCCGTGAGATGCCACGAAAATGACAAACCCGGAAGTGTTGAACCGAACGGCCTATAGTCCCTATAATAAGTAATAGAATCTAGCTCTAGATCTAGTAGACTCTAGATCTAGATGTAGAATGAAATAGTATTCCGGTCTAGAATCTAGATCTAGATCTAATTTACTACTAATTTAGTCTAATATTGATATTCTAGTAGTAGGCCTAATAATTGAAAGGCAGATGCTAGCCGGAATAAGATACGCATGCGATACTCATGCGCAATGGAGAGAAACTGCGACTTGCCTTCGCGGCGATGTTTTCGATGGTACTGCGCATGCATGTGTTTACAACCGCAGAACCCTAACACCAACCCTAATCCTAACCCTAACCCTAATCCTACCCCTAACCCTAGCCATCTTTTGCCGACTAAGTGAAGACGTTAGGGAGAAAAATCTTCTTCCGAGTAGACACTTCGTAATTGAAATTGCCTGCCAGTGCAATTAATTGGGATTGGCCAGGGTAGTCTATAAGGTAAACGGAAAAAAAGTCACAGGAAAAAAAACACAGAAAAAAAGTCACAGTTTTTGCTAGGAAAAAAAGTCACAGAAAAAAAGTCACAGTGGAAAAATTTTATCGGAAAAAAAGTCACAGAAATAAAGTCACAGAAAATAAGTCACAAAAATCTTTTTAGAAATATTTTTATTAATTTGTTAAGAATTGTAAAATTTTGTATGTTTATTGTTGTGGGTTGTATTTTTTGATAGCATAAATTATTTATAGACGTTAAAAGCATTATGATTTATAACAATTGTAAGTAAAAATACTCTAAGATAATTAACATAACAATCTCAACTTTTGTTACGTATTTAGTTAAATATGTGGTAGAAAAGTTAATTATAAAAGAAATTTAGGCACATTTTGCTGTAGGCTATTCTCTGGTCGGCCTCTCCTCAGTAGGCATTGTCCGAACATATTTGTGTTGTTGACGTTATGCGTCAATGACAGCCTTTGAACCTTGTCGGCTTTCTGTTTTGATCCTAAGTTTTGTTATGTAATGAGCGTGATAAATGTGGGCAGTAAAGGTGGTTGAACTAAACATAACTATTGTTGCCATGAGTTGAGGGCAGCAAGTCCGACGAACTTACCATTTCACGGTAATTTAATATTGGTATTTAAAAAAAAAAACACGATGAAAAACGTGGACTTTGGAGCATTCTATTAAATGCTACTAATCTTAAGTTTAAAATAATTACAATCTACATACTTCATAATAAATATTTTTAGATGAATTATAAAAATTCCTATGCGTATACAGTAGTATTTCTCGCTAACCCGGAGGCGTGGCAGGTTGCTAACAACAACATGGCGTACGGACCGGATGCATGACTTCCGACGATTTTTCGTCTTAGTTCCAGAGACCTTCTTAGAATTACTTTTAAAAATGTTTATCACGAGTAAAATGGCGGGTTTTCACGCTATAAAAACATGCTAAAGGTGGCAAGGCTAAATATGCCAGAAAAGCATTTTAAAATTTGCTTTGGAGAATGAAGGCTAAATTTAAAAGTCGGTCTCATTAAAATTAATAGAACTTCTAAAATATCAGCCTGGAGGTCACAAAAATGAATTGGAGGTTGTAGAACTATTAGGTTTATCATTATATGAAGAAATAAATCAAATATTGCATGCGCTTTTTAAAATAAGACACGACTTTTGAATGACAACCAAATTTATTTATTTTTTTAAACCACGTGACCGCTATTTGATGATCACTAGTGGGGAACTTCCGGTACATAGCTAGGCCAATGCCGCTGCCGAGAAAATCGGACAAATCGGCTTTTCCCTACCCCCTGCATGTTCAACTCTATTTTTTGCATGCTTTTATTGTGTTTATATTAACATGTTATACACCATTCTGTTCGTAATTGAATAACCTTTTAAACTGTATACGTTTGATTTTAATATGATTTCAAACGTTGAAGAAATCGCCGATTGAATCGCATTTTTTACCCCCCGCGGCGACGTGCCGATTAAGGGGGAGGCTTTTTCACTTTTTTAAAACAGGGGTGTTACTTTGAGTCTATAGACTCTTCGAGTTTTCGCCCTTCAACAGTGAAACTTAGCAGATATACAGATTAGATGCAGACGTATACAGCGCAGGGTTCGTCGTTAAAATATATTAAATACTTTCAGAGATATCGTACAGCAAAGTTGAACCAAGTTTCCCGCGTTATTTATAGACCGATTTTTAATTTGAACCCTGCGCTGTATTGCTGAAATCTGGACGTTTATTAATATGTATGATTTGTACTATAATGCCCTAAGATAGAGACGTCTATAGACTTTGAAGTGGACCGAAAATCAAAACATAACGCGCCGACCGCTGTCCGACTGAACCGCTCGGCTGTGCTTCGAATCGCCGTCTTTAAACAGACGACGCGTTACAAAATTTTTATACACGAATCGAGTTTACATACTACAACAGTGAAACTTGGCAGAAATACATATTAGATGTAGAGGTATACAGCGCAGGGTTCGTCGTCATAATATATTAAATACTTTCGGAGATATCGTACAGCAAAGTTGAACCAAGTTTCCCGGGTTAGTTACAGACCAATTTTTAATTTGAACCCTGCGCTGCATTGCTTAAATCTGGAAGTTTATTTATATGTATGATTTTTTCTACAATACCCCCAAATAAAACCGCCCATACATTTTAAAATGGAGCAAAAATTAAAATTAACGCGCCGACCGCTGTCCGACTGCTTGCTCTGCTGTGTCGATCCACACACCGTGTGGCACATCCGAATGCCTGGTCACGTGACGCTAGGCGGTCGATCCGATTGGATGATACTGTAAACAATTTCTAAAGATAGATAGGCCTGCATGTGTTCCCGTGTTAGACTCGACGGCTATTTCTATTTTATATGGATTAGATCTATAAGCCGACAGGCATGTTTCATAATTTTGTCCTTACCCATTTAAACGGGAAAAAAAGTCTTATTAATATTTACGGCTCAGGATTAAAATTTATCTTGTTTTTTAAATTAATCCAGATGGTTACTGTCCGATTATAACAATTGTGCGTTTCGCGCACCCTAATTTCATTTAAAATTAGAGCATTTCTTTTTCATAAAAACGGCTTTAAATTTTTTTCCCGGTCCCCCTTTTTTTCACTACACATTTAAATACGCTTAACAACGTGGAGGATACTAGCCTGCCAAATTGACCAAAAAGGGGTGGGGTGGGTGTGGGTGGGCATTCTGTATAACACCCAATGTAACACCCATAGCCTACGTAAGCCTCACCCCGCCCCCACTAGTCCGTGACGCGACGAGCCGACGGTTGTAGCCTTTGATGTTGTACAACACCCGTACGGTACCTACTCAGTTCGTGGTGGTTTCATACTCCACCTCCCTCCCCTTTCACTTTGTGGAGTTGATGTTACTAACCCTCGGGCAAAGATCAAGAAATCTTGCCAGACTTTTGTCTCTGAAATTACATAATATTCGTCTGACACGTTCATCGGGTTGGCCGACTAGCCTATCCAGCGGTCGTGTTTACGTAATAGGGCAATAAAATTCGTTGGTCAGAAGATCTGGCTAGTCAGAGTAAACAAAATCTAGGCAAAAGCTTGTGGTGGTATACGTGTCTGTGTATAGGCAAACACGGTAATCTTACACAATTTCTAGAATCTACAAGATCTACACAGTCAAGCACTCAAACACGTGCTTTTTTTTAAAGAAAATTTTTAATTGTAAAAGGCCTACTGGTAGGCCTACAAAATACAAAAGCCTACTTACTACTAGCATAAACATTGGGCTTAAATAAAATTTATGTTATAGACCTATAACTTACACTAGATCTATACCTTGTGCAAGTTTTAAAAAAAATATTTTCCTCCAAAAATTATTTTATTGAAATTGTAAAAATTATTAATTTTAATATGGGTAATAATATTACGTAATTATCATAAAGCACACTCTGATTCCGATCTGACACATTTGTAACTAGACTAATTCTATAGAAAAAAGTTGTATGATATTTAAAATAAGAAATAAAATTATAATGAAATAGGCCTACATTTTTGGAATAGAGTAGGCCTTTAGTATTGGACATAGATTACATAACATCTTTTAAGAAGTTACATAATCACAAATTTACTATTGTAATAGCATTCTTCTCTTTGTATTGTAAAACTTGATTAGTTATATTTTCTTTTAGTAGGCTATTAACTTGAAGTTAACTGACAAAAGTGATTTCAAAACTAATTCATGGTATATTTTGAGCAAAGGGTGGTATTACATAACCTTAACATTTGATAGTTATGTAACAATGTTGGACCATTTTAAATACTACCATTATCTTCAGCATATATAAATATCATATTATAGATTAAAACAGTGTTACATTTAAACAATGACTTCTTATCACATTGATTATTAGATGTTTTAAAAAAATTTAAAGGGGGGTATTACATAATCTATGAGATTAGTCAATTATGTAATTGAAGGACACTTTTTAAAATAGCGTCATTGGATTCGGCATACAAAAATCTATAAAATATCCTAAAATGATATCAATTGGTGAAGTCTACTTGCTTTTATACCACTTTTAGTGAAAAACTCTTAAAAATTTGGTCCATACCCTCCCAGTATTTTTCCTCTTTCAGGGTCTACCCCGGTTGTCTGAAAAAATGACTGTTTTTTAATGACAAAAAAATTCATAACTTTTTTGTTTATGGTCAGATTTTGAAAATTCAAACTGATCTGTAATCAGATTGACAGCCCCTATCCAAATATGTAACTATTATATTGTTTTACTGAAATTAAATTTTTGCATTGGCCTAGCTACGGTACATGGCCACTTTAAAAGTCTAACCTATTTGTGGTTTTCTTTAGCTTCAAGCGTAAGAAGAGTTGTCATGGAGAGGTGTGTTGTGCATTTTTGTGAGTGTCAATAAATATTAAATTAAGTAATTTCGTTTAAAACGAACTAAAACGTCAAATTAGTGCCTAATGGATTGAATATGGATGTCTATCATTCAGGAGTCATGTTTAATTTGAAATTTGGGTAAATTCTAGATTTAGTAAGAAAAACTAGTATACAGCCTACACACATATTACATTACATTTAATTAATCCTAAGTTAATTTGCACTCTCTATATATTTAATACATAAAAGTATTAACAAATATCATGCAAATATATAGATCTATTTGTGACTTTTTTTCTGTGTTTTTTTTTCCTGTGTTTTTTTTTCCTGTGACTTTTTTTCCTACAATCGTCTCTATAAAACAGGGCCAATCCCTGTTAAATTATTGAGTAACTAGATCGACTTAGATATAGATTCTAAATATACCTTACAACTAGATCTAATATAGATCTAGATCCAGATTCGAGACCAAGTCTAGATTTATAGTTTAATGTTTTTTTAAGGCTACTTCACTTGACACAAAATGATTCCTCAAAATAGTAATATTAAGAAGTACATAATAACGATAAAGCAGTATGGTTTAAAATTACTTTTTTCTCAGAAAAGATCCTGTAATTAAGTCCCTTTGGTCTTGAATCAATGTTTTATTTTTAATCGGATGCCACATTATTTAAAAAGCGAAGCACAGTAGATCTACAACTGATGGGGAATAAAAATTAAAAGCATTTCATTATTTTCATTTCATTACATAACAAATCAGAAATATTAAAAAGAAAATCATCTGAGGGGGGGGGGTGCGCTTAAATTTACCGGGGGCGGAGGGATGGATTTTCTTATTTGCTCATATTTCGTTGTGTGCATATTTCTGTTTGCGCTTTTTCTTTTGCGCTATTTTTCCGATGCGCTTTTTTTTGTTCGTTGTGTGCATTCCACTGTTGCGCCTTTTTTTGGTACGCATGTTCCTGCTGCGCTTTTTTTTTGGGGTACCGTTTAAATTATATTTTGTAAATAAATTGTATAGCCTAGTTTTTATATTTTGTCTGGGGGGATATAGACGTTCTCCGTGGGTAAGGGGATGGGTGGGGTGAAGAGTTGCCTTAAAGAAAAAGTAGGCGTTAAGCTACGTCAAATATATTTTATCGCCATCCCCACGTTACAAATATCAGAACGACCCGCTTTCATTACAGAGATGCATTATAAAAAAAATACAGGCTATAGGCCTAATGTTTTACTAGCCACTAGATTGTGACTAGATCTAGATCTATATCTAAAACTATAATGTAGCCTGATTTAAAAATTATTTTAGAGGATATTAAAAGACGAGTCATTATCAAGTTAAAATTATGAATATTATGTACTTGCAGTGTGTATATTACGGTTTAGCCTATGTCTTGATAAAAACAAGCTGCAGTCAGCCATAAAATGTCCTGATGTGTTTATTTCACTTTCATTAAATTTTTCCATATTCTCTCAGTGTATCTGAAGATTAAGGTATCAATGTTGATTCTAGAATAATATTGTTAACTAGATCTAGATCTAAGTAATAGATTCAGATTAGAATTTTTGGTAATCTATCGTTTTGGGTACGTAAAATCGCCCGCGATTTGTAATGTGAAAAACAGGTGACTCCTTAAATTTTAATAATTATTTCACATTTTGAGGAGGATTTATGTTTTAAAAAATTCAAAAATGTTTCCTTGATTCATTTATGTACCTGTTTTTAAACAATTGAATAAAAACTTTTCCGTAATAAATAAAGACTAGCGATGTTTCCAACAGATGCAATCATGCTCATTTACTATAGCAGCCATCTTGTCTAAGTTTTATTTTTATAAGCTTTTAGCGCCAGATTCAGGGGGAAGTCACTCTATTTTACAAATGGCTGCTGTTTATATAGCAAATCTTGCTCTCAGACACTGCTGTTTAAAGTTAATTTCTGGCCTATTTCGATATATTTAGCCATTGATTTATGTTTTTTATTCATTTATCTATAATATTTGACACAAAAGTATGACAATATACTTCTATTAAAGCCTTCACAATGAGGTAACGTTTTCGTACATAAATAGCCGCGGGCGATTTTACGTACCCAAAACGATAGATTACCGAATTTTTATGTGACTTGTTTGAGTAATCAATTGTTTTAGAATCTAGGAAGTGGCTATTATTCGGACCAGGGTCCCAATAGCCACGGCCGCTATTGGGATCCGGGTCCTAATAGCCTCGGCAGCTATTGGGACCCGGCATTAAGTTCGTTAAGCACTTATACAATCTGTTTTAAAATTATACCTTTTATATTTATTTGATTTTTTCGTGTGGATTTGTTTGTATTTTGTTGTCTTTTATTGTAATTAGTTATGCGGATTAGCTAGCGTTAGTTCTTGTATTGCTATTTCTAAATACCCTATATATAGCTCTATATACAAAATAATTAAATATTTAGTAAATGTCGTAAGACGTCGTGGTCGAGTGGAGAACGCAGATCATCCCGATTCTCGATCAGTTACGGGATCGGAACCTATCAAAGTTCTCGTTTTAGTGTGAAGTGAAGTGTATTTATCTAAGTTTAACATTCCATTGATTTGTTTGTTAAGTGTCTTTTTTAAATTGTTTTTTTTAAATAGATTATATTTTTTTTTCTACATTTAGGTTTTTAAACACGCCAATTATAAAAACATCGTTGCTTCATTGATCGCCTCTCGCGACATGGTGTAGCCAGGGTCACTGAGTTCACTTTGGTTTAGATGAGAACAGTGTAGGGGTATAGCATACGTCATAGTAAGACCATTGCTATGAGCTTTTCGTAGTCGTAGTCCCTTCCCCCCCCCCCCCCTCCCAACCCAGCAAGAGGGAAAAACGGATTTGGGGTCATTGTGAGGTCAAATGTTACATATTGCTTCTATTAAAGCGTACTACAACACATGCGAGATATTCGTGTTCAAGAAAACTGACCCGGGAGCTGTAGTCTGCAGCCTATAGAGCTTTTTTTATACACTTATATATATATATATATATATATATATATATATATATATATATATATATATATATATATATATATATATATATATATATATATATATATATATATATATATATATATATATATTTGGACAGATAAACCTATGAGATCAAATTACGTTCAACAGAAGAAAAAAAAACACATTTTAACATGCGCGCTCAACATTCGCTCGGCCCCAGAAGTTCATACCATAGGCCATAATTATGTTATAGACCTAACGACTCCCGCTCATCATAACATTTGTTAGTAATAATATCGGGTATTTAAAGCAAGATCTCAATATATCATTTAGAATTACAAGGAAAAAAAATCACAACAGAAAAGCAATATTCTGCATCTTAAAAGAATTTTTGTATAACTAAATCTAAACAATTCTATTGGCTGTTCCCAATAGAGGCAGAGGCTATTAGGACCCGGGTCCGAATAGATGCATCCATTGTTTTAGGTAGACCTACGTTATGTAAAATCGCCCGCGACTAGATCTAGTAATGTGAAAAACAGGTGACTCCTTAAATTTTAATAATTATTTCACATTTTGAGGAGGATTTATGTTTTGAAAAATACAAAAATGTTTCCTTGTTTCATTTGTGTAGGCCTACCTGTGTTTTTAAACAACTGAATAAAAAAATTTCAGTAATAAATGAAGACTAGCGATGTTTCCAACAGATGCAACCATGCTTATTTACTATAGCAGCCATCTTGTTTATTTTTTTTTATTGTCAACTTATAGCACAAGATTCAGGGGAAGCCACTCTAACTTACAGATGGCCGCTTTTTATATAGCAAATCCTGCTCGCAAACACTGCTGTTTAAAGTTAATTTCTTGCCTATATTGATATATTTAACCATTGATTTAGCTTTATTATATATTTATCTATAATATTTGACACAAATATATCACAATATACTTCTATTAAAGCCTTGACAATGAGGTAACTTTTTCCGGACATTACTAGCCGGGGACGATTTTACGTACCTAAAACGATAGATTACCCCATGTTTGAAATATTCAGATCGGTAGGCCCTAAAAGGAAAAACGGCCTAAGGCCTTATCTATTGTTATAGCGTAAACTGGCCAAGACTAGTAATGTGAAAAAAGGTGACTCCTTAAATTTTAGTAGTTATTTCACATTTATAGGAGGATTTATGTCTAAAATCACGATATAGCGTTGGAAAGTTTCTGGTAATGTTTGTTGAGTTTCTGTAACATTCGTTTCTGTAAATCATAGGTTTTTTTACCGTTGAAATAAAAATAGATTCAAGTGCATTAAATTAATGATTTAATTTAATGTTTAATTGACAGAAAATTAGCAGCAATTAGTAAATCTAATTATTATTAATAGTCGAGTGTAGTAGGCCTAATTAATGTTTTAATACAAAATAATTAGCAAAACAGTATTTAAAATGCAACTAAAATCAATCGTTGCACATTTTAAAACATTATTTATTAAAAATAATATGGCGGCAAATAAATGATTTTTTACAGTATTTCTGGTGGTTTCCAGAACGGCTCAACAGACTACGCCATTGTTTTACTGTTTTTTACTGCTGTACAGTTCCGGAATAATAACAGACGCTATATCGTGATTTTACCACTTAAAAATGGTTCAAAGATTAACAATAAAGACTAGCGATGCTTTTATCAGATGCAACCAAGCTCATTTACTTAGGCAGCCATCTTGTTTAATTTTTTTTTGTAAACTTATAGTGGGAGATAAGGGGAAGCCACTCTATTTTACAAATGGTTGCTGTTTATGTAGCAAATATTGCTATCAAACACTGCTGTTTAAAGTTAATTTCTGGCCTATATTGAATATATTAAGCCATTGATTTTGGCTTATTTTTCAATTATCTATGATATTTGACACAAATATATCACAATATAATATACTTCTATTAAAGCCTTAACAATAAGGCAACTTTGTCGCACATTACTAGCCTCGGACGATTTTATGTACCTGAAACAATAGATTACTGAAATTTAAACTATTTCAATTTGACTATTTATATTTTCATTAGGCCTAATCATGTTCTAATGATTAGTCAATCATTAATTAATGATTAATGAATCTATCCTAATGAAATATTATTTAATTTAATAGAACTAGATCTAGTTTGGTTCAGTATTAAAATTTATTTAGGCCTATAATTTGATATTTATTATTATCTTTGTGTTGCGGTTAGTCTGCTTGAGTTGTTGCTGTTGGTTGAGTACTGTTAAAGTTGAGGTACCTTTAATGATGATAATGGATCCGCAAATATCATAATAATATTATTACATTTTGATTGAAGTGGAGCATTATACAGGTTACAAGATTCATGCTGAAAAATAACAGCAGAGTCATAATGATAATTTATCTCACTGAACTTATACTTCTATTATTTCATTTAAACCGATTTTCAGAAATTGTATGTTTGAATAAAGTCAATTTTTTGTCTTTTTAAAGGTAAGTAAAATGGTGTCCAGGTACAGCCACCAAGAGCCCAGTGAAATTAACCGTAAAGTCTCTTACTCAACCGAGAAGTACATTGTGACCAAACTAATAGATGAACAGATCAGGTCCAGCCACTACCTCGCAGAGACTGAATACACTGGGGATTTGTTTGAACCTCTGGTCATTTTAGAATTTAATGAATCCACTAACCAGGCCGCACAGGAATGGCTGACTGCCAAACTGCAGGCACAAAAGTCACAAGGAGGAGCGGAGCTTATAGTGAAGACAAATTACAGGGATGACAATAAGGTACATTCCACTTCATACCATTTTTATTCTGTACAGCTTAAACTTCTTTTTGAGACTTCTTAATGTGCAGACTTATCAACAGTATATCAAATATTGAACAGACTAGTCAACTGTATTTTAGATAATGTTCACATTTGTAAACAGTATATCAAATAATGAACAGACTTAGTAGTCAACTGGGCACCCCGTCAAAAGAGCGCACGACAAAAGAGCGCCGACATAAGAGCGCAGACAAAAGAGTGCCGACATAAGAGCGCCGACATAAGAGCGCACTAATTTCCCGACAAAAGAGTGCCAACATAAGAGCGCCGACATAAGAGCGCACTAATTTCCCGACAAAAGAGCGCCGACATAAGAGCGCAAACTGAAGATTGAAAAACCATATTTAATAAATAGGAACAAGAAAATTAACTCAGATCAGAAGGCATCGTTTGATGTTAACTCTTTATTGTTTCATTAAAAAACTAATTGTTCAGTTTCTTAAACTAAAAAAGTGATAAAATCAACGTGAAGTCCAATGATTCAAAACGCAATCTAATAACACATAAAAAGATTTTAAATGTTAGGCCTAAATTTAGAATATTAACTGAAATGAAATGTAACAAAATGAAAATATATTTCAAATGAATAAAACGTTTCTTTATAGTTTCATTTATATTGCTTCCACCAGCATTTGCTCTGTCCTTTCCACATCTGTAGCCTTCGACCAATATAATAACTTTCCCTTTCTGTGATTCGATCTTCTCCATGTTACTTGAGTTAGAAATATTGTCAAACTGCATTAAAACATATTAAACATAATATATAAATAAGCACGTCGTTTTATCGTACCGCCGATTGTTTAATTAAAACAAGTGTTAAACATGTCATATTCGTTTAGCGTACAACATGTGTTTTTTTAATTGACTGCGCTCTTTTGTCTGCGCTCTTTTGTCGGCGCTCTTATGTCGGCGCTCTTTTGTCGTGTGCTCTTTTGACGGGTCACCAGTCAACTGTATATTAGATAATGTTCACACTTATCAACAGTATATCAAATAATGGAAGTAGCTAGTCTGGTCATACATTGGTGCTCCTTATAGTTAGCTATGTGTAACAATATTTTTGACTGCTGAAACTGACTGCTAAACTGGTAAATCTAATATTTTTGACTTCTAAACTGGTAAATCTAATATTTTTTACTTCTAAAGTGGTAAATCTCATATTTTTGACTGTTGAAACTGATGAATATTTTTGACTGGTAATTCGATTATTTTTGACTGTTGAAACTGATGAATATTTTTGACTGCTGTAAACTGGTTAATCTAATATTTTTGACTGCTGTAAACTGGTGAATCTAATATTTTTGACTGCTGTATACTGGTGAATCTAATATTTTTGACTGCTGTAAACTGGTTAATCTAATATTTTTGACTGCTGTAAACTGGTGAATCCAATGTTGTACAGGAGACCATCTTGTTCATTGGCTCCTCTCTGGTGAGGCTACTGATGGGTGCAGAGGAAATCAAGATCAACAAAAAATACAAAGATGGATCCCTGAGAGAGCTGCTCGTCACAGATATATTGAACTATGAATATACAGGTCAGTTGGTCATAGTCACAGATATATTGAACTATGAATATACAGGTCAGTTGGTCATAGTCACAGATATATTGAACTATGAATATACAGGTCAGTTGGTCATAGTCACAGATATATTGAACTATGAATATACAGGCCAGTTGGTCATAGTCACAGATATATTGAACTATGAATATACAGGTCAGTTGGTCATAGTCACAGATATATTGAACTATGAATATACAGGTCAGTTGGTCATACACACAACTTACATGGAACTTTCAGATGTTTCCACTAGCAAAATGTTGGATTTTTCATTTAATAATATTCAGATATAATTTTATCTTGGCTTAGAGGTACCTTGTCGGTAGTGTGTTTCTTTTGTTCTTGTAGATGACCTGACCAAGTATTTTAATATTTGTTCCTTTAGATGACCTGACCAAGTATTTTAATATTTGTTCCTTTAGATGACCTGACCAAGTATTTTAATATTTGTTCCTTTAGATGAGCTGACCAAGTATTTTAATATTTGTTCCTTTAGATGACCTGACCAAGTACTTTAATATTTGTCTGTTTAGATGACCTGACCAGGTTTTTAACCAAAGCTGAGAAACATCGGGTCATACTGAAGGCTATAGAGAGCATGAGGGCAGAGGCAGACGAGACCTTCATCCCCGGCTATCCCAAGTACACACTTTACCCTGGCAAGAGCATCAGTAAGTGTGTTTGTTTGTTTGTGTGTAAACCATTCATTAGATTATTAGTGTACTGTGTTTGTATGTCTGTAAGTCTGTATTTGTAAGTTTGTACCTGTAAGTCTAGATTATTAGTGTACTGTGTTTGTATGTCTGTAAGTCTGTATTTGTAAGTTTGTACCTGTAAGTCTAGATTATTAGTGTACTGTGTTTGTATTTGGATGTAGATGAGTGTAAGTCTGTATCTGTAAGTCTAGATTATTAGTGTACTGTGTTTGTATTTGGATGTAGATGAGTGTAAGTTTAAGCCTCTAATCTAACCCGGCATGTTTTTTATCCAGTCAAAAAGTACTTGAGTCGTCACATCATCAAGAGTTTGTTCCCTTTACACGAGGAAGAGAAACTGAAAAGATTAGGCAACTCTTGGTACACACTCAGAAATTATTTCAGTCCTCAACCACTGGGTCAGTCTCTCAAGTTTTTAAAATGTGTTAAAACATGTTTACAAATCTTGTACCTGCTAGCCACTGAATAGAATAACAGACATTAGTTCATAAAGTTAAAATAGCATTACACATCCTCAGGAATTGAAAAATTTGAAATTTTCTTCTAAAAATTTGTATCATCTTAAATTTTGTTGAATGTCTTCAACATATGTTGGTGAATTTAAATTTAATGCCCTCAAACAATTGGGGAAATTGTCTTTAAGATTGTCTCTACGGTTGTTTCTAAGATAAGAGGAAAAAAAGAATCACACTCAGTTATCTTGTTATACCTTTCTTATAATGAATTGGTCCTCCGTATTGTTTCCTCAGAACAAATTGAAGAATATTTTGGTGTGAAGATAGCCCTGTACTTCTCTTTCCTTGGCCTGTACACCATCTCCCTCATCCCACCTGCACTCATCGGGGTCATCTACTTCTTCTTCCCCTGGCACAGCGTGTACCGCGAGGCCACGTTTGCCGTCTTCAACCTGATCTGGTCCACAGTGTTCCTGGAGGGCTGGAAGAGGTACTGCAACTCCCTGTGCTACCAGTGGGGCACAGTCAGCAGTGGCATGAGCACTTCCAGGTTAGTTAATTTAACACAGTTTGTTCAGGCACTTGTATGTAGTTGTGGCATGAGCACTTCCAGGTCAGTTAATTTAACACAGTTTGTTCAGGCACTTGTATGTAGTTGTGGCATGAGCACTTCCAGGTCAGTTAATTTAACACAGTTTGTTCAGGCACTTGTGTGTAGTTGTGGCATGAGCACTTCCAGGTTAGTTAATTTAACAGTTTGTTCAGGCACTTGTATGTAGTTGTGGCATGAGCACTTCCAGGTTAGTTAATTTAACAGTTTGTTCAGGCACTTGTATGTAGTTGTGGCATGAGCACTTCCAGGTCAGTTAATTTAACACAGTTTGTTCAGGCACTTGTGTGTAGTTGTGGCATGAGCACTTCCAGGTTAGTTAATTTAACAGTTTGTTCAGGCACTTGTATGTAGTTGTGGCATGAGCACTTCCAGGTTAGTTAATTTAACAGTTTGTTCAGGCACTTGTATGTAGTTGTGGCATGAGCACTTCCAGGTTAGTTAATTTAACACAGTTTGTTCAGGCACTTGTATGTAGTTGTGGCATGAGCACTTCCAGGTTAGTTAATTTAACAGTTTGTTCAGGCACTTGTATGTAGTTGTGGCATGAGCACTTCCAGGTCAGTTAATTTAACAGCTTGTTCAGGCACTTGAATGTAGTTGTGGCCTGAGCACTTCCAGGTTAGTTAATTTAACAGTTTGTTCAGGCACTTGTATGTAGTTGTGGCATGAGCACTTCCAGGTCAGTTAATTTAACACAGTTTGTTCAGGCACTTGTATGTAGTTGTGGCATGAGCACTTCCAGGTTAGTTAATTTAACAGTTTGTTCAGGCACTTGTATGTAGTTGTGGCATGAGCACTTCCAGGTTAGTTAATTTAACACAGTTTGTTCAGGCACTTGTATGTAGTTGTGGCATGAGCACTTCCAGGTCAGTTAATTTAACACAGTTTATTCAGGCACTTGTGTGTAGTTGTGGCATGAGCACTTCCAGGTTAGTTAATTTAACAGTTTGTTCAGGCACTTGTATGTAGTTGTGGCATGAGCACTTCCAGGTTAGTTAATTTAACAGTTTGTTCAGGCACTTGTATGTAGTTGTGGCATGAGCACTTCCAGGTTAGTTAATTTAACACAGTTTGTTCAGGCACTTGTATGTAGTTGTGGCATGAGCACTTCCAGGTTAGTTAATTTAACAGTTTGTTCAGGCACTTGTATGTAGTTGTGGCATGAGCACTTCCAGGTCAGTTAATTTAACAGCTTGTTCAGGCACTTGAATGTAGTTGTGGCCTGAGCACTTCCAGGTTAGTTAATTTAACAGTTTGTTCAGGCACTTGTATGTAGTTGTGGCATGAGCACTTCCAGGTCAGTTAATTTAACACAGTTTGTTCAGGCACTTGTATGTAGTTGTGGCATGAGCACTTCCAGGTTAGTTAATTTAACAGTTTGTTCAGGCACTTGTATGTAGTTGTGGCATGAGCACTTCCAGGTTAGTTAATTTAACACAGTTTGTTCAGGCACTTGTATGTAGTTGTGGCATGAGCACTTCCAGGTCAGTTAATTTAACACAGTTTATTCAGGCACTTGTATGTAGTTGTGGCATGAGCACTTCCAGGTTAGTTAATTTAACACAGTTTGTTCAGGCACTTGTATGTAGTTGTGGCATGAGCACTTCCAGGTTAGTTAATTTAACACAGTTTGTTCAGGCACTTGTATGTAGTTGTGGCATGAGCACTTCCAGGTTAGTTAATTTAACACAGTTTGTTCAGGCACTTGTATGTAGTTGTGGCATGAGCACTTCCAGGTCAGTTAATTTAACACAGTTTGTTCAGGCACTTGTATGTAGTTGTGGCATGAGCACTTCCAGGTTAGTTAATTTAACACAGTTTGTTCAGGCACTTGTATGTAGTTGTGGCATGAGCACTTCCAGGTTAGTTAATTTAACAGTTTGTTCAGGCACTTGTATGTAGTTGTGGCATGAGCACTTCCAGGTCAGTTAATTTAACACAGTTTGTTCAGGCACTTGTATGTAGTTGTGGCATGAGCACTTCCAGGTTAGTTAATTTAACAGTTTGTTCAGGCACTTGTATGTAGTTGTGGCATGAGCACTTCCAGGTTAGTTAATTTAACACAGTTTGTTCAGGCACTTGTATGTAGTTGTGGCATGAGCACTTCCAGGTTAGTTAATTTAACAGTTTGTTCAGGCACTTGTATGTAGTTGTGGCATGAGCACTTCCAGGTCAGTTAATTTAACAGTTTGTTCAGGCACTTGTGTATAGTTGTGGCATGAGCACTTCCAGGTTAGTTAATTTAACACAGTTTGTTCAGGCACTTGTATGTAGTTGTGGCATGAGCACTTCCAGGTCAGTTAATTTAACAGTTTGTTCAGGCACTTGAATGTAGTTGTGGCCTGAGCACTTCCAGGTTAGTTAATTTAACACAGTTTGTTCAGGCACTTGTATGTAGTTGTGGCATGAGCACTTCCAGGTTAGTTAATTTAACACAGTTTGTTCAGGCACTTGTATGTAGTTGTGGCATGAGCACTTCCAGGTTAGTTACTTTAACACAGTTTGTTCAGGCACTTGTATGTAGTTGTGGCATGAGCACTTCCAGGTTAGTTAATTTAACACAGTTTGTTCAGGCACTTGTATGTAGTTGTGGCATGAGCACTTCCAGGTTAGTTAATTTAACACAGTTTGTTCAGGCACTTGTGTGTAGTTGTGGCATGAGCACTTTCAGGTTAGTTAATTTAACACAGTTTGTTCAGGCACTTGTATGTAGTTGTGGCATGAGCACTTCCAGGTTAGTTAATTTAACACAGTTTTTTCAGGCACTTGTGTGTAGTTGTGGCATGAGCACTTCCAGGTCAGTTAATTTAACAGTTTGTTCAGGCACTTGTGTGTAGTTGTGGCATGAGCACACCTCAGTTCAGCACGACATAGAGGTTTTAAAACTCTAATGTACTGGGGCACTTGTATGTAGTTAGTGAACAAATTGGCTACTGTTGTGTGGGTAGTATACACAGTGGTAAATTACATAACTTTTTATAGTATATAATTCCATTGGTAAATTACATACCTTTTTATAGTATATAATTCCATTGGTAAATTACATACCTTTTTATAGTATATTATTCCATTGGTAAATTACATAACTTTTTATAGTATATAATTCCATTGGTAAATTACATACCTTTTTATAGTATATAATTCCATTGGTAAATTACATAACTTTTTATAGTATATAATTCCATTGGTAAATTACATAACTTTTTATAGTATATAATTCCATTGGTAAATTACATAACTTTTTATAGTATATAATTCCATTGGTAAATTACATAATTTTTTATAGTATATAATTCCATTGGTAAATTACATAACTTTTTATAGTATATAATTCCATTGGTAAATTACATAACTTTTTATAGTATATAATTCCATTGGTAAATTACATAACTTTATGTGTACTACCATTCCATTTTTAAAATGCATTGATTTTTGGTTGTTTTTTTTTTTTATTAAAAAAGAATCATCCCAGTTTCTGTTTATATCTGTGTAATCCAAATTACAATGGTAACATATTTATATGTGTTTGTGTAATAGTTTTTTTGACAATTTTCCCTTCAATTTTCCATTAAAAGTAAGTAAAGTTTCCCTTTCAAACCTGACGGTCTATGGGGCAAGTGAAGTAGAGTTCACTTGTTTCTGTGACCTCGGCAAATGAAGGGATAGTGTGGTCAGCACTATGCCCAGCCGCCTTTACTTTCCCTAACGTGAGTTAGGTACCCATCAGAGTTGGGTGGACTCAGGGACGGTCTACTAATTGAACCCGGATTCGAACTCGAGACTTACGGGTTAGCAGTCCAGCTCTCTACCGCTAGACCACTCCGTCCCCCAATTTTCCATTGTCAGGGCAATATTCCCCCTTAAGAAATTATTTTCACATAAAAATTTGGATGTTTCATATTGTCCTAATTTTTGAATGACAACAGCTGCATTAAGAATGTTTTTCTGCTATCAAACTTTGTTTTGTAATTTATCCTTGTAACCTCCCGTAGATTCGAGGAACCAAGGGCAGACTACTACGGAACTATGAGCCAGAACCCTGTCACAGGCGAGCCAGAGCCTTCTTACCCCAAGTGGAAGAGGGTTCTCAAGTTTTATTTCGTCACCATCCCCGTCATCACCTTTTGCCTGACCTTGGCATTCTTCGTAATGTTGACCTACTTCTGGGCTGACTTCTGGATGAAGAAAAATGTGCCTGAAAATCCGGGGGTGTTGTCCAAGTTGGCCAGCTTCCTGCCCACTGTGGGCTATGCTGTGTCTATTGGAATACTCAATGGTGTCTACAGAATAATCGCGGCTAAGCTAAATAAGTTTGGTTAGTACCTGGATTACTTATTATAAAATAATTCCCAAGTTTTAAATGGTTTTATTGATTAAAATTGTTAATTTTTTATGATTTAACCAGTATGTTTACATTAATTGTAAACATTTGTTTAACTGTCTTTTAACTTTCTTGTTAACTGTCAACTTTTGTTGAGTTCCTTCTGTCAATTGTCAACTTTTTTGAGTTCCTTCTGTCAACTGTCAACTTTTGTTGCGTTCTGTCAACTGTCAACTTTGGTTGCGTTCTGTCAACTGTCAACTTTTGTTGCGTTCTGTCAACTGTCAACTTTTGTTGCGCTCTGTGAACTGTCAACTTTTATTTCCTGTCAGAAAATCACAAGCTCCAGTCAACTTTTGAGAATCATTTGATTGTCAAACAGATACTGGTATGTAGATATTGACAGATACTGTAGACACTGACAGATACTGTAGACAGATACTGTAGACATTAACAGATACTGTAGACATTCACAGATACTGTAGACACTGGCAGATACTGTAGACACTGACAGATACTGTAGACATTGCCAGATACTGTAGACATTGACAGATACTGTAGACATTGACAGATACTGTAGACACTGGCAGATACTGTAGACATTGAAAGATACTGTAGACATTGACAGATACTGTAGACATTGACAGATACTGTAGACATTGACATGGACAGATACTGTAGACATTGACAGATACTGTAGACACTGACATATACTGTAGATATTGACATGGACAGATACTGTAGACATTGACAGATACTGTAGACACTGACAGATACTGTAGATATTGACATGGACAGATACTGTAGACATTGACATGGACAGATACTGTAGACATTGACATGGACAGATACTGTAGACATTGACAGATACTGTAGACATTGACAGATACTGTAGACATTGACATGGACAGATACTGTAGACATTGACAGATACTGTAGACACTGACAGATACTGTAGATATTGACATGGACAGATACTGTAGACATTGACATGGACAGATACTGTAGACATTGACATGGACAGATACTGTAGACATTGACAGATACTGTAGACATTGACAGATACTGTAGACATTGACATGGACAGATACTGATATGTATATTTTCTAATTAAAGTATTCTTACAGCTAAAGAGAGATTTAATATTTTTAAATATTTAAAACATTATTAAATTGTCTATTTTATAAATAGAGCTATTTTGGTAATTTTTGTAGAAATAAATTATAGAACCACGTTGTCCAATATATTGCTGGAAAAATTGTTTGAACTACTGCAAGTATTCTACTAATATTAACAGATGCACCCATTTGTTAACAATATGTTTAAAGTACTGCAACTGCAAGGATTCTAATAGTCTTAACAGATGCACCTATTTGTTTCAGTTTGACTTTGTGAATTGCTTTATTTGTCTCTTCTATGTGGCCTTCTATCTACAAGACAGGGCCCTGCTCAAAAATGTAAGTCATGTCAGTTTTTGTTGGAGTCATGTCAGTTTTTGTTGGAGTCATGTCAGTTTTTGTTGGAGTCATGTCAGTTTTTGTTGGAGTCATGTCAGTTTTTGTTGGAGTCATGTCAGTTTTTGTTGGAGTCATGTCAGTTTTTGTTGGAGTCATGTCAGTTTTTGTTGGAGTCATGTCAGTTTTTGTTGGAGTCATGTCAGTTTTTGTTGGAGTCATGTCAGTTTTTGTTGGAGTCATGTCAGTTTTTGTTGGAGTCATGTCAGTTTTTGTTGAAGTCATGTCACACCTGTCACCCACCTGCTCCCCAAATGTCACACCTGTCACCCACCTGCTCCCCAAATGTCACACCTGTCACCCACCTGCTCCCCAAATGTCACACCTGTCACTCACCTGCTCCCCAAATGTCCCACCTGTCACCCACCTGCTCCCCAAATGTCACACCTGTCACCCACCTGCTCCCCAAATGTCACACCTGTCACTCACCTGCTCCCCAAATGTCACACCTGTCACCCACCTGCTCCCCAAATGTCACACCTGTCACCCACCTGCTCCCCAAATGTCACACCTGTCACTCACCTGCTCCCCAAATGTCACACCTGTCACCCACCTGCTCCCCAAATGTCACACCTGTCACCCACCTGCTCCCCAAATGTCACACCTGTCACTCACCTGCTCCCCAAATGTCACACCTGTCACCCACCTGCTCCCCAAATGTCACTCCTGTCACCCACCTGCCCCCCAAATGTCACACCTGTCACCCACCTGCTCCCCAAATGTCACACCTGTCATCCACCTGCTCCCCAAATGTCACACCTGTCACCCACCTGCTCCCCAAATGTCACACCTGTCACTCACCTGCTCCCCAAATGTCCCACCTGTCACCCACCTGCTCCCCAAATGTCACACCTGTCACCCACCTGCTCCCCAAATGTCACACCTGTCACTCACCTGCTCCCCAAATGTCACACCTGTCACCCACCTGCTCCCCAAATGTCACACCTGTCACCCACCTGCTCCCCAAATGTCACACCTGTCACTCACCTGCTCCCCAAATGTCTCACCTGTCACCCACCTGCTCCCCAAATGTCACACCTGTCACCCACCTGCTCCCCAAATGTCACACCTGTCACTCACCTGCTCCCCAAATGTCACACCTGTCACCCACCTGCTCCCCAAATGTCACTCCTGTCACCCACCTGCCCCCCAAATGTCACACCTGTCACCCACCTGCTCCCCAAATGTCACACCTGTCATCCACCTGCTCCCCAAATGTCACACCTGTCACCCACCTGCTCCCCAAATGTCACACCTGTCACCCACCTGCTCCCCAAATGTCACACCTGTCAGACACCTGTACCTGTCTGTTTACCTGCAGTTTCTGGGCACCATCCTGATCACCCAACAGATAGTAGGACAGATAGGAGAAGCCATGATCCCATTCTTCTTCATGCGGCGCAGACAGAAACAGGTAGACGAGGCGCTACAGAAGGCCCGTCTGTCTTCTACCAGCAGAGACACAGAGGACAGCGACATACCCAAGCACTACAAGAAGCAGGCAGCGCTAGAGTCTTCTATGGACAAGTTCTTGGTAGGGTTGGTTAGGGTTAGGTCTAGTGCTTGAGTCTTCTATGGACAAGTTCTTGGTAGGGTTGGTTAGGGTTAGGTCTAGTGCTTGAGTCTTCTATGGACAAGTTCTTGGTAGGGTTAGGGTTAGGTCTAGTGCTTTAGTATAAAGGGACAAGTTCTTGGTAGGGTTAGGTCTAGTGCTAGAGTCTTCTATGGACAAGTTCTTGGTAGGGCTGACCAGGGTTAGGTCTAGTGCTTGAGTCTTCTATGGACAAGTTCTTGGTAGGGTTGGTTAGGGTTAGGTCTAGTGCTTGAGTCTTCTATGGACAAGTTCTTGGTAGGGTTGACTCTAGGGTTAGGTCTAGTGCTTGAGTCTTCTATGGACAAGTTCTTGGTAGGGCTGGTTAGGGTTAGGTCTAGTGCTTGAGTCTTCTATGGACAAGTTCTTGGTAGGGTTGACTCTAGGGTTAGGTCTAGTGCTTGAGTCTTCTATGGACAAGTTCTTGGTAGGGCTGACTCTAGGGTTAGGTCTAGTGCTTGAGTCTTCTATGGACAAGTTCTTGGTAGGGTTGACTCTAGGGTTAGGTCTAGTGCTAGAGTCTTCTATGGACAAGTTCTTGGTAGGGTTGGTTAGGGTTAGGTCTAGTGCTTGAGTCTTCTATGGACAAGTTCTTGGTAGGGTTAGGGTTAGGTCTAGTGCTTTAGTATAAAGGGACAAGTTCTTGTTAGGGCTGACTCTAGGGTTAGGGTTAGGTCTAGTGCTTTAGTATAAAGGGACAAGTTCTTGTTAGGGCTGACTCTAGGGTTAGGTCTAGTGCTAGAGTCTTCTATGGACAAGTTCTTGGTAGGGTTGGTTAGGGTTAGGTCTAGTGCTTGAGTCTTCTATGGACAAGTTCTTGGTAGGGCTGGTTAGGGTTAGGTCTAGTGCTTGAGTCTTCTATGGACAAGTTCTTGGTAGGGTTGACTCTAGGGTTAGGTCTAGTGCTTGAGTCTTCTATGGACAAGTTCTTGGTAGGGCTGACTCTAGGGTTAGGTCTAGTGCTTGAGTCTTCTATGGACAAGTTCTTGGTAGGGTTGACTCTAGGGTTAGGTCTAGTGCTAGAGTCTTCTATGGACAAGTTCTTGGTAGGGTTGGTTAGGGTTAGGTCTAGTGCTTGAGTCTTCTATGGACAAGTTCTTGGTAGGGTTAGGGTTAGGTCTAGTGCTTTAGTATAAAGGGACAAGTTCTTGTTAGGGCTGACTCTAGGGTTAGGGTTAGGTCTAGTGCTTTAGTATAAAGGGACAAGTTCTTGTTAGGGCTGACTCTAGGGTTAGGTCTAGTGCTAGAGTCTTCTATGGACAAGTTCTTGGTAGGGTTGGTTAGGGTTAGGTCTAGTGCTTTAGTATAAAGGGACAAGTTCTTGTTAGGGCTAACTTTAGGGTTAGGGTTAGGTCTAGTGGTCTAGTATAAAGGGAAAAGTTCTTGGTAGGGCTGACTAGGGTTAGGGTTAGGTCTAGTGCTTTAGTATAAAGGTCTAAAAATAGTAAACTAGACATAGTAAAGTCTATCACCTGTCATAAAGATGATTGTGTCATGTATGTTGTTTGTCATGTCATCTGTCACATGTCATGTATCCCCAGGGGTCAAACTCTGAGTACCTGGAGCTATACATCCAGTTTGGCTATGTCTACCTCTTCTCATCAGCATTTCCCCTGGCCGCCCTGTGGGCACTCATCAACAACTTCATTGAGATACGCACCGACGCCTTCAAATTTTGTCGCATCTTTCAACGTCCTTTTGCCCAGACTGCCAGAAGTATTGGCGCGTGGCAGGTAATTGGGGCTTGATACACCTAGCAGGTAATGGGGGCTTGGTACACCAGTAGTGTGGGCTTGGTACACCTGGAAAGTAGTGTGGGCTTGGCACACCTGGAAAGTAGTGTGGGGCTTGGTACACCTGGTAGATAGTGTGGGGCTTGGTACACCTGGCAGGTAGTGTGGGCTTGGTACACCTGGCAGGTAGTGTGGGCTTGGTACACCTGGTAGATAGTGTGGGGCTTGGTACACCTGGCAGGTAGTGTGGGCTTGGTACACCTGGTAGATAGTGTGGGCTTTGTACATCTGGCAGGTAGTGTGGGGGCTTGGTACACCTGGCAGGTAGTGTGGGGCTTGGTACACCTGGCAGGTAGTGTGGGGCTTGATACACCTGGCAGGTAGTGTGGGGCTTGGTACACATGGCAGGTAGTGTGGGGGCTTGGTACACATGGCAGATAGTGTGGGGGCTTGGTACACCTAGTAGATAGTGTGGGGCTTGGTACACCTGGCAGGTAGTGTGGGCTTGGTACACCTGGAAAGTAGTGTGGGCTTGGTACACTTAGCAGGTAGTGTGGGCTTGGTACACCTGGCAGGTAGTGTGGGCTTGGTACACCTGGCAGGTAGTGTGGGCTTTGTACACCTAGAAAGTAGTGTGGGGCTTGGTACACCGGGCAGGTAGTGTGGGGCTTGGTACACCTGGTAGATAGTGTGGGGGCTTGGTACACCTAGTAGATAGTGTGGGGCTTGGTACACCTGGCAGGTAGTGTGGGGCTTGATACACCTGGAAAGTAGTGTGGGCTTGGTACACCTGGCAGGTAGTGTGGGGCTTGGTACACCTGGCAGGTAGTGTGGGGCTTGGTACACCTGGCAAGTAGTGGGGGGGGCATGAACTTGTGTTATTGGGTCACTAATTGTGTTGTTGTATCACCTATAGTATGTTTGTGTCACCTATAGTATGCTTGTGTCACCTTTAGTATGCTTGTGTCACCAGCCAGCCTTTGAGGTGATTGGCCTGATCTCTGTGATCACCAACTGTGCGCTGATAGGCATGGACCCAGAGATCCAGAAGCTTCTGCCCTCCAACATTTCACCCGTCAACATGGTTCTGCTCTTTGTAGCTGCAGAGGTTAGTGGGCTTGTCAAGTTGTTTGGTCTGGTCAGTGGGCTTGTCAAGTTGTTTGGTCTGGTCAGTGGGCTTGTCCAGTTGTTTGGGTCAGTTTGGTCTGGTCAGTGGGCTTGTCCAGTTGTTTGGGGTCAATTTGGTCTGGTCAGTGGGCTTGTCCAGTTGTTTGGGGTCAATTTGGTCTGGTCAGTGGGCTTGTCCAGTTGTTTGGGGTCAATTTGGTCTGGTCAGTGGGCTTGTCCAGTTGTTTGGGGTCAATTTGGTCTGGTCAGTGGGCTTGTCCAGTTGTTTGGGGTCAATTTGGTCTGGTCAGTGGGCTTGTCCAGTTGTTTGGGGTCAACTTGGTCTGGTCAGTGGGCTTGTCCAGTTGTTTGGGGTCAACTTGGTCTGGTCAGTGGGCTTGTCCAGTTGTTTGGGGTCAACTTGGTCTGGTCAGTGGGCTTGTCCAGTTGTTTGGGGTCAACTTGGTCTGGTCAGTGGGCTTGTCCAGTTGTTTGGGGTCAATTTGGTCTGGTCAGTGGGCTTGTCAAGTTGTTTGGGGTCAACTTGGTCTGGTCAGTGGGCTTGTCCAGTTGTTTGGGGTCAACTTGGTCTGGTCAGTGGGCTTGTCCAGTTGTTTGGGGTCAATTTGGTCTGGTCAGTGGGCTTGTCAAGTTGTTTGGGGTCAACTTGGTCTGGTCAGTGGGCTTGTCAATTTGGTCTGGTCAGTGGGCTTGTCCAGTTGTTTGGTCTGGTCAGTGGGCTTGTCCAGTTGTTTGGTCTGGTCAGTGGGCTTGTCCAGTTGTTTGGGGTCAATTTGGTCTGGTCAGTGGGCTTGTCCAGTTGTTTGGGGTCAACTTGGTCTGGTCAGTGGGCTTGTCAATTTGGTCTGGTCAGTGGGCTCGACCATTTGTTTGGGGTCAATTTGGTCTGGTCAGTGGGCTCGTCCATTTGTTTGGGGTCAACTTGGTCTGGTCAGTGGGCTCGTCAATTTGGTCTGGTCAGTTGGCTTGTCCAGTTGTTTGGGGTCAACTTGGTCTGGTCAGTGGGCTTGGCCAGTTGTTTGGGTCAACTTGGTCTGGTCAGTGGGCTTGTCCAGTTGTTTGGGGTCAACTTGGTCTGGTCAGTGGGCTTGTCCAGTTGTTTGGGGTCAACTTGGTCTGGTCAGTGGGCTTGTCCAGTTGTTTGGGGTCAACTTGGTCTGGTCAGTGGGCTTGTCCAGTTGTTTGGGGTCAATTTGGTCTGGTCAGTGGGCTTGTCAAGTTGTTTGGGGTCAACTTGGTCTGGTCAGTGGGCTTGTCCAGTTGTTTGGTCTGGTCAGTGGGCTTGTCCAGTTGTTTGGGGTCAACTTGGTCTGGTCAGTGGGCTTGTCAATTTGGTCTGGTCAGTGGGCTTGTCCAGTTGTTTGGTCTGGTCAGTGGGCTTGTCCAGTTGTTTGGTCTGGTCAGTGGGCTTGTCCAGTTGTTTGGGGTCAATTTGGTCTGGTCAGTGGGCTTGTCCAGTTGTTTGGGGTCAACTTGGTCTGGTCAGTGGGCTTGTCAATTTGGTCTGGTCAGTGGGCTCGACCATTTGTTTGGGGTCAATTTGGTCTGGTCAGTGGGCTCGTCCATTTGTTTGGGGTCAACTTGGTCTGGTCAGTGGGCTCGTCAATTTGGTCTGGTCAGTGGGCTTGTCCAGTTGTTTGGGGTCAACTTGGTCTGGTCAGTGGGCTTGGCCAGTTGTTTGGGTCAACTTGGTCTGGTCAGTGGGCTTGTCCAGTTGTTTGGGGTCAATTTGGTCTGGTCAGTGGGCTTGTCAAGTTGTTTGGGGTCAACTTGGTCTGGTCAGTGGGCTTGTCCAGTTGTTTGGTCTGGTCAGTGGGCTTGTCCAGTTGTTTGGGGTCAATTTGGTCTGGTCAGTGGGCTTGTCCAGTTGTTTGGGGTCAATTTGGTCTGGTCAGTGGGCTTGTCCAGTTGTTTGGGGTCAATTTGGTCTGGTCAGTGGGCTTGTCAATTTGTTTGTGTGGTCAGTGGTGTTAATCATGTGGTGTGGTCAGTGGTGTGGTCAGTGATGTGGTCAGTGGTGTGGTAAGTGGTTGGTTAGTGGTGTGGTCAGTGGTGTGGTCAGTGGTGTGGTTAGTGGTGTGGTCAGTGCTGTGGTCAGTGGTGTGGTCAGTGGTGTGGTTACACAGACATGTCCTCTTGCCCTCCGCAGCACATGGTGTTTGCCATCAAGGCCAGCCTAGCCTTCATGATTCCAGACATGCCCAAGTGGATCAGTCTGAAGATAGCCCAGCAGGAGCACGCTGCCAAGATGGCACTCAAGAATAAGGTTGGACGCTTGTTTCTTACCCTGGTCTGGTAGAACAGTCACTGTCTGTTTCTTCAGGTCGTCTCTTTCAATAACATTAACAAATTAATTCCCTTTAACAAAATGTGTACTGACATGAATGTGTTCTACTTCAGTCCCCTAATTTCAGTCCCCTAACTGTGTCATGGTTGTTACCTAGCCTGAGGTGAGTTTTAGACTAATTTTAGACAAGCCTGTCAGCGTCATAAATTATCATCTTAATCTTTTTCCTTTTGTGACCAAGACACATAAGACCGCTTCAGAAAGCTCTTTCTACTTTTGTTGGTCTCTGGCAATTTTCTCAGCAATCCCCCAAGATAGTCCTGCGTTTCTCAGTCGCTTTTGTCTGCTGTATCTCCACATCTCTCTTGACCTGCCCTGGTTTTGGTTTTCTTGAGGCATCCAGCGAAGCACCATACCTGTGATGTCATCTTATTTTTTCAATTATTTAAGAAACGGCTTCCATTTCCATTTCTCCTAGTAATCTTTCTCCCTAACCCAGTGATCTGCTGGTGATACTGGCCATCAACATTACTAGAAGGAAACATAATCATTCATTTGTTTGTTTGTTGGTTCGTTTGTTTGTTTGTTCGTTAGTTCATACACTCATAGCCCACAATACCTGCTCATTCAACAATCTCTTTATTCATTCATTCAGTTTTTTGTTTACTTAAAACTTCTTTAATTATTCCCTAACTGCTTTGTTTCTATTTCATGTTTTGCTTCCTCTAATGAATGAGCCCACCTTACTTGTGACTTACCTCCCTTCCCTAATGTTTTGCTTCCTCTAATGAATGATCCCACCTACTTGTCACTTACCTCCCTTCCCTTATGTTTTGCTTGTTTTCTCAGAGATATAAAGCAAACATGGCCAATAACTTTAGACTCTTGATGGTAGATTCTTTTTTTTTCATTCACTCACTTTACACATGTTTTTTTCACCTACTTTCCTTGTAGTCTGCATGTGGGCTTGTTGGTGTGTGGGCTTGGTGTGTGGGCTTGGTGTGTGGGCTTGCACTGTTTAACACATCAAATGCAACTTGCATCCTACCACATTTTTAATATTTTGGATTGTTACAGAAATATCATTAGGATAAGTTTGATAACTATTGAAGTCACACAAAGTCTAAATACTTTTTTTTAAAAATGTGGATGATGCTACACAAAGATTGCTTTGCCTTATTTAGCTCTTGTTTAATTTGTTTAAATCTTGATTGCTTTGCCTTATTTAGCTCTTGTTTAATTTGTTTAAATCTTGATTGCTTTGTTAAAGTTCTGCTTGCTCAGTCCAGCTTAGTTTATTTAATTCCCACTTTGTGGTTCATGATAGATTTGTTACTAGAAGGTTTAAAGACCCAGACATGACTGTTAAACCTACTGTTTAAAGTCCTTGTTAGTGCTTGCTTGATGCTTCGTCAGTCACTTTTAGGTGGAAACTGTGACCAATGTTCTTCCAATTCTCTAGACTGTGACCAATGTTCTTCCAATTCTCTAGACTGTGACCAATGTTCTTCCAATTCTCTAGACTGTGACCAATGTTCTTCCAATTCTCTAGACTGTGACCAATGTTCTTCCAATTCTCTAGACTGTGACCAATGTTCTTCCTATTCTCTAGACTGTGACCAATGTTCTTCCAATTCTCTAGACTGTGACCAATGTTCTTCCAATTCTCTAGACTGTGACCAATGTTCTTCCAATTCTCTAGACTGTGACCAATGTTCTTCCAATTCTCTAGACTGTGACCAATGTTCTTCCAATTCTCCAGACTGTGACCAATGTTCTTCCAATTCTCTAGACTGTGACCAATGTTCTTCCAATTCTCTAGACTGTGACCAATGTTCTTCCAATTCTCTAGACTGTGACCAATGTTCTTCCAATTCTCTAGACTGTGATATGCACCGTGACACAAGTAGATGTACTATTCATTTTGCAACAGTAATTTAAGATACATTTATGAAGTATTAACAGTGTCACACTAGTCATTTTGATTAGCCTTGTGGTTTTCTTATGAAAAAATAACAATACAAGTTTTCATATTACATGCAGTATAACCAAAAAATTAAATAGTTAAAATAAAAGTGGGATGCTTTAATGCATATTGAAAAAGGTTTTTCCAACTTCAAGTAAAAATCTACTCCTATTTGTTTCATTTTTTTTCCTTTACACATCTGTAATCATTATATTCTGTTGTAAGCAGTGGCGTATGTAGGCTTTTGCTGTGGGGGGAGGGGGGGGATGGAGGTGGCTTTTTAAAATATATTTTCCCATATGTATATATATATATATATATATATATATATATATATATATATATATATATATATATATATATATATATATATATATATATATATATATACACTTATGCACACATATTTTTCTCCATTTTCCATGCTGATTTTAATATTGTCAAATTGTTGGTTTAAAAGTGACACAAATCTACTGCCTTAATGTGTGACACCGTGTGTGTGTGGGAAAGGGGGAGGGGGCTAACTCCAGTTTATGCCACTCTTTTTATTTACATGTTTAACTCATGCACAAGATTTTTTTTAATTTGCTGGTCAAGGGACACAACTACAATAAAAGTGTACCAGAGTTATGATAGTATCATATTGTAACTAAATTTACACATCTAACTCTATCATTTATTTATTTTTAAGTTAATAGTTTTTTTTAAAGTCATAAGTTGCTTGTAATTGTTAAATAAAAAAAGAAAAACTTAAACATCATTTTAAAATTATAATGAAAACTAGACAAGGATATAATGCAACTAGATTTTGTTCTTTATCATAGAGTGACAGCTGGTTATAGCAACTCTGCTTGATGGATAAACATTCAGATGTTCAAACTGTGTATTGGTCAATGTAAACCATTTGATAGATCATCTTTAGCTATATGACAGACCAATCCTATGATAGGCCAACCCTATGATAGACCAACCCTATGATAGGCCAACCCTATGACAAACCCTATGATAGACTAACCCTATGATAGGCCAACCCTATGACAGACCAACCCTATGATAGGCCAACCCTATGATAGACCAACCCCATGACAGACCAGCCCTATGATAGACCAACCCTATGATAGACCAACCCTATGATAGACCAACCCTATGATAGACCAACCGTACAGACCAACCCTATGACAGACCAACCCTATGATAGACCAACCCTATGATAGACCAACCCTATGATAGACCAACCCTATGATAGACCAACCCTATGATAGACCAACCCTATGATAGACCAACCCTATGATAGACCAACCCTATGACAGACCAACCCTATGATAGACCAACTGTACAGACCAACCCTATGACAGACCAACCCTATGATAGACCAACCCTATGATAGACCAACCCTATGATAGACCAACCCTATGATAGACCAACCCTTTGACAGACCAACCCTATGATAGACCAGCCGTACAGACCAACCCTATGATTGACCAACCCTATGATAGACCAACCCTTTGACAGACCAACCCTATGACAGACCAACCCTATGATAGACCAACCCTATGATAGACCAACCCTATGATAGACCAACCCTATGATAGACCAACCGTACAGACCAACCCTATGATTGACCAACCCTATGATAGACCAACCCTTTGACAGACCAACCCTATGATAGACCAACCGTACAGACCAACCCTATGACAGACCAACCCTATGATAGACCAACCCTATGATAGACCAACCCTATGATAGACCAACCCTATGATAGACCAACCCTTTGACAGACCAACCCTATGATAGACCAGCCGTACAGACCAACCCTATGATTGACCAACCCTATGATAGACCAACCCTTTGACAGACCAACCCTATGACAGACCAACCCTATGATAGACCAACCCTATGATAGACCAACCCTATGATAGACCAACCGTACAGACCAACCCTATGATTGACCAACCCTATGATAGACCAACCCTATGATAGACCAACCCTTTGACAGACCAACCCTATGATAGACCAACCGTACAGACCAACCCTATGATAGACCAACCCTATGATAGACCAACCGTACAGACCAACCCTATGATAGACCAACCCTATGACAGACCAACCCTATGATAGACCAACTGTACAGACCAACCCTATGACAGACCAACCCTATGATAGACCAACCCTATGATAGACCAACCCTATGATAGACCAACCCTATGATAGACCAACCCTTTGACAGACCAACCCTATGATAGACCAGCCGTACAGACCAACCCTATGATTGACCAACCCTATGATAGACCAACCCTTTGACAGACCAACCCTATGACAGACCAACCCTATGATAGACCAACCCTATGATAGACCAACCCTATGATAGACCAACCCTATGATAGACCAACCGTACAGACCAACCCTATGATTGACCAACCCTATGATAGACCAACCCTTTGACAGACCAACCCTATGATAGACCAACCGTACAGACCAACCCTATGACAGACCAACCCTATGATAGACCAACCCTATGATAGACCAACCCTATGATAGACCAACCCTATGATAGACCAACCCTTTGACAGACCAACCCTATGATAGACCAGCCGTACAGACCAACCCTATGATTGACCAACCCTATGATAGACCAACCCTTTGACAGACCAACCCTATGACAGACCAACCCTATGATAGACCAACCCTATGATAGACCAACCCTATGATAGACCAACCGTACAGACCAACCCTATGATTGACCAACCCTATGATAGACCAACCCTATGATAGACCAACCCTTTGACAGACCAACCCTATGATAGACCAACCGTACAGACCAACCCTATGATAGACCAACCCTATGATAGACCAACCGTACAGACCAACCCTATGACAGACAACCCTATGAGACCAACCTTAAGACAGTGCATGCTTACCACAGACCAACCATACAGACCAACCATACAGAATAACCCTATGATAGACCAACCATACAGACCAACCCTATGAGAGACCCACCTTAAGACAGTCCATGCTTACAACTGGACCCCCACTGATCAGCCTAAATGACCACCTTCTGTCCACAGAGACAGACTGAGGCAGCTAGCAAGCGCAAGATGCTGATAGAGCAAATCCTCAACAAGCGTGCCCACGGCTCCCCCCACACCGCACACCTCCAGCCCCCATCTGACGAGGAGGACAATACAGAGGACAATACAGAGGACAATACAGAGGAATCTTTCACCCCCAAAGTTGACCTCAACTTCCCTCAAAGTGACAGCGGCACTGTAGTTTAGGGTTGTACTGGGGGACAGTGGCACTGTAGTTTAGGGTTGTACTGGGGGACAGCACTGTAGTTTAGGGTTGTACTGGGGGACAGCACTGTAGTTTAGGGTTGTACTGGGGGACAGCACTGTAGTTTAGGGTTGTACTGGGGGACAGCACTGTAGTTTAGGGTTGTACTGGGGGACAGCAGCACTGTAGTTTAGGGTTGCACTGGGGGACAGCAGCACTGTAGTTTAGGGTTGTACTGGGGGACAGCACTGTAGTTTAGTGTTGTACTGGGGGACAGCAGCACTGTAGTTTAGGGTTGCACTGGGGGACAGCAGCACTGTAGTTTAGGGTTGTACTGGGGGACAGTGGCACTGTAGTTTAGGGTTGTACTGGGGGACAGCACTGTAGTTTAGGGTTGTACTGGGGGACAGCACTGTAGTTTAGGGTTGTACTGGGGGACAGCACTGTAGTTTAGGGTTGTACTGGGGGACAGCACTGTAGTTTAGGGTTGTACTGGGGGACAGCAGCACTGTAGTTTAGGGTTGCACTGGGGGACAGCAGCACTGTAGTTTAGGGTTGTACTGGGGGACAGCACTGTAGTTTAGGGTTGTACTGGGGGACAGCAGCACTGTAGTTTAGGGTTGTACTGGGGGACAGCACTGTAGTTTAGTGTTGTACTGGGGGACAGCACTGTAGTTTAGGGTTGCACTGGGGGACAGCAGCACTGTAGTTTAGGGTTGTACTGGGGGACAGCACTGTAGTTTAGGGTTGTACTGGGGGACAGCACTGTAGTTTAGGGTTGTACTGGGGGACAGCAGCACTGTAGTTTAGGGTTGTACTGGGGGACAGCACTGTAGTTTAGGGTTGTACTGGGGGACAGCAGCACTGTAGTTTAGGGTTGCACTGGGGGACAGCAGCACTGTAGTTTAGGGTTGTACTGGGGGACAGCACTGTAGTTTAGGGTTGTACTGGGGGACAGCACTGTAGTTTAGGGTTGTACTGGGGGACAGCACTGTAGTTTAGGGTTGTACTGGGGGACAGCAGCACTGTAGTTTAGGGTTGCACTGGGGGACAGCAGCACTGTAGTTTAGGGTTGCACTGGGGGACAGCAGCACTGTAGTTTAGGGTTGTACTGGGGGACAGCAGCACTGTAGTTTAGGGTTGCACTGGGGGACAGCAGCACTGTAGTTTAGGGTTGCACTGGGGGACAGCAGCACTGTAGTTTAGGGTTGCACTGGGGGACAGCAGCACTGTAGTTTAGGGTTGCACTGGGGGACAGCAGCACTGTAGTTTAGGGTTGCACTGGGGGACAGCAGCACTGTAGTTTAGGGTTGCACTGGGGGACAGCAGCACTGTAGTTTAGGGTTGTACTGGGGGACAGCACTGTAGTTTAGGGTTGCACTGGGGGACAGCAGCACTGAAGTTTAGGGTTGTACTGGGGGACAGCAGCACTGTAGTTTAGGGTTGCACTGGGGGACAGCAGCACTGTAGTTTAGGGTTGCACTGGGGGACAGCACTGTAGTTTAGGGTTGTACTGGGGGACAGCACTGTAGTTTAGGGTTGTACTGGGGGACAGCACTGTAGTTTAGGGTTGTACTGGGGGACAGCAGCACTGTAGTTTAGGGTTGTACTGGGGGACAGCACTGTAGTTTAGGGTTGTACTGGGGGACAGCACTGTAGTTTAGGGTTGTACTGGGGGACAGCACTGTAGTTTAGGGTTGTACTGGGGGACAGCACTGTAGTTTAGGGTTGTACTGGGGGACAGCACTGTAGTTTAGGGTTGTACTGGGGGACAGCAGCACTGTAGTTTAGGGTTGCACTGGGGGACAGCAGCACTGTAGTTTAGGGTTGTACTGGGGGACAGCACTGTAGTTTAGGGTTGTACTGGGGGACAGCAGCACTGTAGTTTAGGGTTGTACTGGGGGACAGCAGCACTGTAGTTTAGGGTTGTACTGGGGGACAGCAGCACTGTAGTTTAGGGTTGTACTGGGGGACAGCACTGTAGTTTAGGGTTGTACTGGGGGACAGCAGCACTGTAGTTTAGGGTTGTACTGGGGGACAGCACTGTAGTTTAGGGTTGTACTGGGGGACAGCAGCACTGTAGTTTAGGGTTGTACTGGGGGACAGCAGCACTGTAGTTTAGGGTTGTACTGGGGGACAGCAGCACTGTAGTTTAGGGTTGTACTGGGGGACAGCACTGTAGTTTAGGGTTGTACTGGGGGACAGCAGCACTGTAGTTTAGGGTTGTACTGGGGGACAGCACTGTAGTTTAGGGTTGTACTGGGGGACAGCAGCACTGTAGTTTAGGGTTGTACTGGGGGACAGCAGCACTGTAGTTTAGGGTTGTACTGGGGGACAGCAGCACTGTAGTTTAGGGTTGTACTGGGGGACAGCAGCACTGTAGTTTAGGGTTGTACTGGGGGACAGCAGCACTGTAGTTTAGGGTTGCACTGGGGGACAGCAGCACTGTAGTTTAGGGTTGTACTGGGGGACAGCAGCACTGTAGTTTAGGGTTGTACTGGGGGACAGCACTGTAGTTTAGGGTTGTACTGGGGGACAGCAGCACTGTAGTTTAGGGTTGTACTGGGGGACAGCAGCACTGTAGTTTAGGGTTGCACTGGGGGACAGCAGCACTGTAGTTTAGGGTTGTACTGGGGGACAGCACTGTAGTTTAGGGTTGTACTGGGGGACAGCAGCACTGTAGTTTAGGGTTGCACTGGGGGACAGCAGCACTGTAGTTTAGGGTTGTACTGGGGGACAGCAGCACTGTAGTTTAGGGTTGTACTGGGGGACAGCACTGTAGTTTAGGGTTGTACTGGGGGACAGCACTGTAGTTTAGGGTTGCACTGGAATGGTCAAGACTTCCATTAACATCTAACAGCAACTGAAGAAATGGACAGTAAATCTATAATGTAGGTGATGATGACATCTAGGATTATTGTATTAGAAATGTTTAACCAACCAGATTTGATCACTCACTGGCCTGTTATTTAGGACAAGTTTACTTTTACCCTTGTCAATTTAACAAACTTTGCCATTGAAGTAACCATGACAGTTTATATATGCATTTATTTATTTTCATAGTACCAGCTCAGTCAAACCAACTAGTGAAAGTTTTACAGTTACAAAGCACAATAATTTCAGTGAAGTGCCAAGTTCTACAACCCCTCACTAACTAATACAATAGATTTATTTCCTTGACCCTTCAAAAACTAAAATAATTTTTTAAATTTTAGTTTTACCAATAAGAAAAGCTTGATTTTAGACAATAATTTTCTTATCCCATGAATTGTTTTTTGTGTAAAAGATCTCACCATTTGTGATTATACTATGTTTTATACCAATCATGATTATTATTATAACAATCATGATTATAACAATCATAATGATCAATCTGTTTTCAGCTGCTGATTTAGCTAGTACTTGTACTGTGATTGAATAGCTTTGTTGGCTAGAGAAAAAAATTGTTCTCTTTAGCTGCTTCTAGCAATACTGCCACAGGTCTTTTATTTACCTTAAACATCCATGCTGTGTCCACAGACTAAACTTTTATTCCCCTTCTTTCCAAAAACTACCATACACTCCCCATACACTAGACAATCTCCCCACTCCCCATACACTAGACTACCTCCCCACTCCCCATACACTAGACAATCTCCCCACTCCCCATACACTAGACTACCTCCCCACTCCCCATACACTAGACTACCTCCCCACTCCTCATACACTAGACTACCTCCCCACTCCCCATACACAAGACTACCTCCCCACTCCTCATACGCTAGACTGCCTCCCCACTACCCATACACTAGACTACCTCCCCACTCCCCTTACACTAGACTACCTCCCCACTCCCCATACACTAGACTACCTCCCCACTCCCACTTAGACATTACTTATAGGTACTGCCTTACCTGGAAATGCCTTCCTTGTACCTGAAGTAGAATTCTCCATCTACTACTAAATTGACCCCAAAGACAACATGTTTATTTGGTCTACCAGTATTGTATTGTTGTAGATTATAATTCTTACTTAAATCATGTATTAATATGTTGTTGATCCTAAAGACTGATGCAAATGGATTTATTTATATCTAAGTATTTTTAAAATAAGTCTATCAAGTTTAACATTTATCAATACTCATTGCTGGTGTCAGTTTTATCAAAACTTTGTACCTCTATCAAATATTTAACATATATACATATAAATATGCTTTTGTCTTTGGATTTATTAAGAATATTTATTATAACCTACCTTATTAGAACATGAAAAAGTGGTTTTGTCTGAGAAAAAGTGTTTTTGTCCTGGTATATTTGCTTAATCAACTTGGGTATCTGGTAATACGTAACCTTTTCACCTTGACCTTAAGCACAGGTGCATTAACTCTGTTAAAAATTGTTTCGCATAAATATGTATCTTCGTTCTTTTAGCACTATTGTTTAATTTAATAATTTTCAGCACTTTTTTTCATTTAATAATTTATGATCATCTTGCTAACAGCAGTAGCTTCCCTTTTGAAACCATTGTTCTAGCACATATCCCATAATTCTGTTAGGTGACCTAGTCAAGAGAATGTCCCAGTTTGGCATTTGTAGCATTTAGTTTAGAGAGTTCCAACACAATGGTGCTTTTGTTATTTATAATTTGTAGCATTTAGTTTAGAGAGTTCCAACACAATGGTGCTTTTGTTATTTATAATTTGTTTCATGTTCTCACTCAGCAGAGCATCCTGTTCAACTTTTTTTTTTTTTTACATTTATTTATTTTTAACCTTTTAATTTATTATTTTTATACAATTTCTTTAGACTATTTTTAACTGCACAAAACTGTATCAATCTGTCCCAAGGTGTTTGCTATGTTTTTAAATAGAATGTACACTAGAACTTGAAGGTTCGGGTTTAATGATAGAGTGGATTAGTTGACTCTCTTTTGGTGAATTAATATTTTATGTTACATGAGAGATGACACCACTAGATGAGACGTATGTCGTCATTTAAAGGTGACTTGAGTGATGTCACCACCTGTAAATTCAACGTGTATTAGATGCTATTATTATAGGGACATCTGGGTGCTGTCACTATACGTAGATATCACTATTGCCATGTGATGGTTGTTCAGCTTGTGTGATACCATCACTAGTAAGACACCCATGTAGTAGATCTCATCACTAGATGGTGACTTTAGTCACAGTTTAATGTCACCATTAGATGGTGGCCTGAATGATGTCACCAGTTGTAGATTTCCCATGTATCACCATTAGATGGTGACTTGTGTGATATCCCCACTTGTATGATCCCATTTAGTCACCAACTGCCCTATGCAACTCTGTCAAATATTGTCAGTACTTGCCCATGTCTATCTTGACCTCAGCATGTATGGCTGTGTGGTCATCTTGACCTCAGCGTGTATGGCTGTGTTGTCAACTTGACCTCAGCATGTATGTTTGTTTAAATATTTCATGTTATTTATTTACCACTGTTGTATGCTACCAGTATTTGTGATGACAATACAAAGATTTATTTTGCTAGATTTAATAATGGACTAACCATGTCTCCTGCTATCGATTGTACTAGTGTTAGATTTGTAGATGTGATTCAAGTCTCCATGTCATCCAATGTGATGGGGTGTTGAAACCTGAGAGATCTTGAATTGTTCAACTTGTAAGTGTACCAGCACTGAGGGTTTTACTTTTAAAAAATATCAACAATTATCTTAGTTTATAAAAGTCATTTGTTTTGAGAAATTATCGAATCTCCATCTATCATTTGGAATTACCAGCTGGAAAATGTTTGACAAATGTCTTGGCAGAAAATGAAGAGCAAACCAGACTTTGTTGATGAGACTTTTTAAAAAATTGACCGCTAGAGATGTTTCTCACTAACATTAAGCTTTTGTTTTGTGCTGTTGTTTTTGACAGGTTGTCCAACTTTTTAAATTTATTTTTTATGACCAATAGTAAATTTTGTTATTGGTTGGTTTGTCAGTGATAACTTTACATTGCTTAACATCTAATAAAATATTCTATACCTGCCTCATTTAGCCTTGGTGTTGGATGATTCTAATTAAATCAGTTAATTAAATGTGACTGTTGACATTGACAAAGTTTATACTTCTGCGGCTTGGGATAAATGAAACTGAAATTGAGGTCATTCCTGGCCTATGACAATATATTACTACTTACCCTATAGAAAATATTTTCAAAATTTTCTTTCCATATTAAAAAAAAGTTAAATACCTTGCATCTGTTTTTGATAAATACAAGACTACAATGTAATGTTAAAATAGCACCAAAATACTTATCATGAACTCATGCTTTCAAAAAATAATTGTATAGGCCTATTACTGAACACATTTTAAAATTAAATAACTCCAAAAAGAATGAATTAATCACTATAGAGATTTAAATATTGTAAACGCAATACATGTAGTTATAGGTTATGTTGGAGCATATTGTGGAAATATATGTTGTTATCCACATTGTGGGGAGGGGGGTGGGAGTCCTTGACTTCTGTTTTTGATGGCTGTCACAATAGTATGAGCCCAAGGTATAACTGAACAGTTGGAAATATAATTTTGATGGCCGTCACAATAGTATGAGCCCAAGGTATAAGTGAACAGTTGGAAATATAATTTTGATGGCTGTCACAATAGGATGAGCCCATGGTATAACTGAACAGTTGGAAATATAATTTTGATGGCCGTCACAATAGGATGAGCCCAAGGTTTAAGTGAACAGTTGGAAATATAATTCAATGATACAGCAAATATATTCCAGAATAAAATGAATATAAATTGGCCATAAACCAATGACTAAACCACATTGGTAAAGCTGTAGGTTATTCCACTAGCCAAATTATAAACTGACCCTTAAACACTGGTATTACTTTTAACGAGTATAACATACATATATAAAATATTAAATTGACAACCGAAAAAAATTCAATAATTCCATTTAATTCTGCTTTTTAATTTCACAAATGTTGATGAAAACTATTTTTGACATTTTCACAAAAACTCTATACTGACCATTATTGTCGAAATTGAGTTACCAAACAGGATTTCTTTGACTTTGAAATAATATCTAGCATTGAAAATAGTCTGGGGCTGAACGTTGTAAACACGTTCTGATACGTGTGGAGCAAATTAAATCTTTCGACGTGACGTCATGGTACTTAAAATCTGGCAAACAAAAGTATTGCACAATATGGAGGGAGTGGGGGTTGTAGGCCTTCGTCTATCTGGGAGGGTGTCTTGTATCTCTTCATCTATCTGGGTATCTTGTATCTCTTTATCTATCAGGCACGATATCTTAAAATTAATTTTTTTTTCAACAAGAAAAAATAAACAATGAAAATTTGGTAACAATTCTATTTTCCTAGATACCCAGGCCTATATTTTTGTTCTAATTTATCTTTTCTGTCGGGTTTTTGTCGTTTTGTCCATCTCGCTTGGCTGGTTCCACTGTCAAGTTTTGCGTCAAGTTTTGTGTCAAGTTTTGTGTAGGGTTTTGTGTCAAGTTTTGTGTAGGGTTTGTGCCGTTTGAGTCTGGCTAGGCTGGTACCGTTATCTCGATCACGTGACTTGGTGGCGAACGCCCTGAAGGTATAGAAGCCACGTGACTTGGCCGGCTGACCGTCTTGTCGCTTCCTCCGGTTTTCGTCGCTGATGTACGTCCGGAAAAATTCCGGTCTCTGGAAATTTTGCCGAAATTGTCCAGTTTTGGTCAACATTTTGTCACTCGTGGCTCTCTGTGGGGGTGACGTGTCGGTGAGAGGTGACTGGAAGGTTCTAGAACTTGCAGGAACAGGTTCCGTGTACCGACTGAGGTGAAGCATGAAGGCCTTTAGGCCGACCCACGTGTCCGACACGACAGACATGACGTCAGACTCGGGCAGAAGGAAGCCATATTTGGATGACTCATGGGGCGGAAGTTCCACCGTGTAGGAGTACTTGACCCCCACGCTGCCCCGCACATAATCATCTGAGCCGCCGGCCGCGGGATCTGAAAATCAAATATTTTTTTACAGTTTAATCTAAATTTTAAATACACTTTTAATCAAACTTGTATTTACAATTTTAATGAAGATTTTTAATATAACTTTTTATTTTCCAAGTTTGATTAAAAATCAATAATAAAGGAAGTATTGGAAATAGAAAACTGTTTAAAAAGTGTTATTGTGTGGTGACGAATTTGGTGAGGTCGCAGCATTGGTACTGCTGTTACTTAAACCACCCTGATCAACATACACCATCACTATTCTACAACATTACCATGTAACACTGGCATACATCAACCGCACCTCCCCCTACTTACACAGAACCTTGGCCGAACCCCCTACTTACACAGAACCTTGGCAGAACCCCCTACTTACACAGAACCTTGGCCGAACCCCCTACTTACACAGAACCTTGGCAGAACCCCCTACTTACACAGAACCTTGGCAGAACCCCCTACTTACACAGAACCTTGGCCGAACCCCCTACTTACACAGAACCTTGGCCGAACCCCCTACTTACACAGAACCTTGGCAGAACCCCCTACTTACACAGAACCTTGGCCGAACCCCCTACTTACACAGAACCTTGGCAGAACCCCCGATGTTGTACTGGTAGTTCCTCGCCTTCATCGTATCAGCAAACGCCAGCGCCACCTGATACTGGGGACACAGAACTGACCAATCAAAACTGGGGACACAGAACTGACCAATCAAAACTGGGGACACAGAACTGACCAATCAATACTGGGGACACAGAACTGACCAATCAAAACTGGGGACACACAACTGACCAATCAAAACTGGGGACACACAACTGACCAATCAAAACTGGGGACACAGAACTGACCAATCAAAACTGGGGACACACAACTGACCAATCAAAACATGGGACAGAGAACTGACCAATCAAAACTGGGGACACAGAACTGACCAATCAAAACTGGGGACACAGAACTGACCAATCAAAACTGGGGACACAGAACTGACCAATCAAAACTGAGGACACAGAACTGACCAATCAAAACTGAGGACACAGAACTGACCAATCAAAACTGGGGACACACAGCAGACCAATGACAATCTAACACATCACTTTTAAAAGAGATGTAAAAACAGTGAACATGAAATCAACAGACGTTCGAATTACGGTGTTTCATCTTGATCTACTTCTACATCGACAGCATGCTGAGCACGCTTTGTTCTACTAGTATTTAATTTTTTTATGAACTCACCAAACCGAGTGACTCGACTCACCAAACCGCGTGACTCCCCTTAGACTCACCAAACCTAGTGACTCCCCTTAGACTCACCAAATCGAGTGACTCCCCTTAGACTCACCAAACCGAGTGACTCCCCTTAGACTCACCAAACGAGTGACTCCCCTTAGACTCACCAAACGAGTGACTCCCCTTAGACTCACCAAACCGAGTGACTCCCCTTAGACTCACCAAACCGAGTGACTCCCCTTAGACTCACCAAACGAGTGACTCCCCTTAGACTCACCAAACCGAGTGACTCCCCTTGTACTCACCAAACCGAGTGACTCCCCTTAGACTCACCAAACCAAGTGACTCCCCTTAGACTCACCAAACCGAGTGACTCCCCTTAGACTCACCAAACCAAGTGACTCCCCTTAGACTCACCAAACGAGTGACTCCCCTTAGACTCACCAAACCGAGTGACTCCCCTTAGACTCACCAAACCGAGTGACTCCCCTTAGACTCACCAAACGAGTGACTCCCCTTAGACTCACCAAACCAAGTGACTCCCCTTAGACTCATCAAACGAGTGACTCCCCTTAGACTCACCAAACCAAGTGACTCCCTTAGACTCACCAAACGAGTGACTCCCCTTAGACTCACCAAACCGAGTGACCCCCCTTAGACTCACCAAATCGAGTGACTCCCCTTAGACTCACCAAACCGAGTGACTCCCCTTAGACTCACCAAACCAAGTGACTCCCCTTAGACTCACCAAACCGAGTGACTCCCCTTAGACTCACCAAACGAGTGACTCCCCTTAGACTCACCAAACGAGTGACTCCCCTTAGACTCACCAAACCGAGTGACTCCCCTTAGACTCACCAAACGAGTGACTCCCCTTAGACTCACCAAACGAGTGACTCCCCTTAGACTCACCAAACCGAGTGACTCCCCTTAGACTCACCAAACCGAGTGATCCCCCTTGTACTCACCAAATCATGCTCGTCCTCGAGTCTCGCGTCGATGCTGTAGCCCCAGGGGTAGAGGAAGAACTGACCGAAGCTGTGGAAGGACAGGTAGCCCTGGATCCTGTCTCTGTACCGGAGCAGCAACTGCTGCAGGTTACGGCTCTCCGGCTCCGAGAAGCTGCGCGGTCCGGAGAAAGTTCCAGAGCAGGGGTCGGCACTTCCGCCAGATTCTGGGAGCAAAGGGGGAAGGGTGTATGTAGGTGGGGGGAATGGTGTATGTAGGTGGGGGAATGGTGTCTGTAGGTGGGGGGAATGGTGTATGTAGGTGGGGGGAATAGTGTCTGTAGGTGGGGGGAATGGTGTATGTAGGTGGGGGAATGGTGTTGTCTGTAGGTGGGGGGAATGGTGTATGTAGGTGGGGGAATGGTGTCTGTAGGTGGGGGAATGGTGTCTGTAGGTGGGGGGAATGGTGTCTGTAGGTGGGGGGAATGGTGTCTGTAGGTGGGGGGAATGGTGTATGTAGGTGGGGGGAATGGTGTATGTAGGTGGGAGGAATGGTGTATGTAGGTGGGGGGAATGGTGTATGTAGGTGGGGGAATGGTGTTGTCTGTAGGTGGGGGAATGGTGTCTGTAGGTGGGGGGAATGGTGTATGTAGGTGGGGGGAATGGTGTATGTAGGTGGGGGGAATGGTATCTGTAGGTGGGGGAATGGTGTTGTCTGTAGGTGGGGGAATGGTGTCTGTAGGTGGGGGGAATGGTGTATGTAGGTGGGGGGAATGGTGTATGTAGGTGGGGGAATGGTGTATGTAGGTGGGGGAATGGTGTCTGTAGGTGGGGGAATGGTGTATGTAGGTGGGGGAATGGTGTATGTAGGTGGGGGAATGGTGTTTTAAAAGTCTGACAGTAGTTGAGGAAATGTAACGAAGTCTGGGATGGTCATAGTTAACATGTAGGCTACGTACTGTGTTGTTTTTCTGTTTTAATGTTTTATGTTGTAATATTCTATGTTTCAAAAATAAATAGTAAACACATAAGAAAAAAATATACGGAGAAGATTATTGATCTACTTTCAGGTTTTTTTTTAAATCCACACATTGTTCTGATTGAAGGCTTGATTGGTTTTTGAATGTTCTACTTACGAGGACTATTGTTCTACTTACGGGGACTATTGTTCTACTTACGAGGACTATTGTTCTACTTACGGGGACTATTGTTCTACTTACGTGGACTATTGTTCTACTTACGTGGACTATTGTTCTACTTACGAGGACTATTGTTCTACTTACGGGGACTATTGTTCTACTTACGGGGACTATTGTTCTACTTACGGGGACTATTGTTCTACTTACGGGGACTATTGTTCTACTTACTGGGACTATTGTTCTACTTACGGGGACTATTGTTCTACTTACGGGGACTATTGTTCTACTTACGGGGACTATTGTTCTACTTACGGGGACTATTGTTCTACTTACGGGGACTATTGTTCTACTTACGGGGACTATTGTTCTACTTACGGGGACTATTGTTCTACTTACTGGGACTATTGTTCTACTTACGGGGACTATTGTTCCACTCGTAGCCAAAGTTCCTGTTGAGATCCACACCATAGCACCGCGGGAGGTCTGAGTACATGGTGGACCGGCTTTTTCTCCACAGTCGGTTCTCAATCTGCAACATGGGACTTGTTGCATGAACATGTTACACGAACAACATGGGACTTGTTACAATCTCTCTAGATCTTTTAGGATGATGTAGCAACCAGCAGTATTTCCATTTTTAGTCTTTTTAAATCAGAAAAAAAAAATGTTCAGTGTCACGTGACCTACCCCCGGCTGGAACGTGAAGACGTAGCCATCAGGGTTGACAAGAGGCACAATGATCCAATCAAACAGGTTTAACAGGGCAGTTACAGCATTGTCGTTCTCCACGTTGTAGGCGAGCTACGACATAAAATATCAAACATGAGCAGGTGGTGCAAGGTAGGTGTATGGGGTGGTGGGGGGGGGGGGTCGTAGGGGAGGGGGTCGTATGGGGTGGGGGGGATCGTAGGATGCTGTTGTTTAAACGATTTATTTATCGAGCCCATGTGGTGAATGTTGGTTTCTTTACGCACAATGTCAGCTGAATGTTTTTATCGTCACAGTCGTCACCAAAAGACAACAAATTTTGTTATCGTCACAATGTTGATGACCTACCCTATGGATGACCTGTATGTGACCTACCCAGTATATGACCTACCCAGTAGATGACCTACCTTGTATATGACCTACCCTGTAAATGACCTACCCAGTAGATGACCTACCTTGTATATGACCTACTCAGTAGATGACCTACCCTGTATATGACCTACCCTGTGGATGACCTACCCTGTATATGACCTACCCTGTATATGACCTACCCTGTATATGACCTACCCTGTATATGACCTACCCTGTATATGACCTACCCTGTAGATGACCTACCCAGTAGATGACCTACCCTATGGATGACCTACCCAGTAGATGACCTACCCTGTATGACCCACCCTATGGATGACCTACCCTATGGATGACCTACCCTGTATATGACCTACCCTATGAATGATCTCTACCGTCATGGCTGGCGAGATCCACTCTCTACTGTGTACCCCAGCGTCTATAAAAATTGTTCCTTTCGCCGCTGTGTTGTTTCTTCCTGTGATCTGATGACGTCACAAACATTGTTACGTCACTGCCTCATAGACAAACGACCGTGATATTTTAATGATCGAGAAGTTGTTTACTTTCTTTAAGATTTTTATTTTCATAGTTAATTTAAAAATTGTCAAAAGCGATAGTAAAAAGCAGGAATATAAGATTTTCACTAGGTTGTTTACCCTGATACTATGAGCACGCCCCCCCCCCCCCCTTACCTTGACGTACGGGGTCATCCTGCCCTCAAACGAGTCTCCGATGGAACCAACCTCCACGTCAGCCTGGGTGCTGGTCAGTTCCACTTCTCGCAGGAACTCCAGGAGCTGATGGTTAGAGTCACGTGATAGCTAAATATAGAAGACAACCACAACTACCTCTATATCCCACATACGCCCCAACCATACACACTCACACACCACAAATGTATAACTATCTGTTCCCCCGCCCCCACACACCTCTGTATAACTCAGGTACCTGTTCCCCCACCCCCACACACCTCTGTATAACTCATGTATTTGTTCCCCCCACCCCCACCCCCACACACCTCTGTATAACTCAGGTACCTGTTCCCCCACCCCCACACACCTCTGTATAACTCATGTATTTGTTCCCCCCACCCCCACCCCCACACACCTCTGTATAACTCAGGTATCTGTTCCCCCCACCCCCACCCCTACCCACCTCTGTATAACTCAGGTATCTGTTCCCCCACCCCCACACACCTCTGTATAACTCAGGTATCTGTTCCCCCACCCCCACACACCTCTGTATAACTCAGGTATCTGTTCCCCCACCCCACACACCTCTGTATAACTCAGGTATCTGTTCCCCCACCCCCACACACCACACACCTCTGTATAACTCAGGTATCTGTTCCCCCACCCCCACACACCTCTGTATAACTCAGGTATCTGTTCCCCCACCCCCACACACCACACACCTCTGTATAACTCAGGTATCTGTTCCCCCACCCCCACACACCTCTGTATAACTCAGGTATCTGCTCCCCACACACCCACCCCACACCCACCCCCACACACCTCTGTATAACTCAGGTATCTGTTCCCCCCACACACCCACCCACCCCCACCCCCACACACCTCTGTATAACTCAGGTATCTGTTCCTGTAGTCTCCCCTTGACGTGGCCCTGGCCACTCTTGTCCTGTTGGCCAAAGGGTCGTTGACCTGGAGGAACCTGGGGACGGTAATCACGTGACCGCAACAGTTGCACAGACATTTTTTAAACGATGTTGCCACTAAGGTTAAAGACGATGAATGTAGCGATGAGAAATGTGAAGATGACACGATGTGGGATGACTAAAACATCAGACAACTTGCTCAGACCAGTGGAGAATAAGCTCCACCATATGATCCACTTAAGCTCCACCTTACTCCACCAGGTGTGAGATACAGTAGAAGGAGACAAGGGAAAACACTTTTAATTTTTTTCTGTTATTCTGCTTTGACCCTGACCTTGAAAGTTCACCAACTGACCTTTCTACGTCATGTATGATGACCTGATGCGGCAAGTTGAAGTCGTCCAGCAATTGCCTGATCTCGTGCTTGAGGTGGGGCGAGACGAGAATGTCCGAGAGTTGGTGGACACGTGAGGCCATTCTCCAAACGTCCAGCTGGTGACGTCACAGAGAGACAACTTTTTATACAACCGTAGTGGTCAACTTTTTACATAACTGTAGCGGTCAACATTTTACACAACTGTAGCGGTCAAATTTTTACATAACCGTAGTGGTGAACTTTTTACATAACCATAGCGGTCAACTTTTTACATAACTGTAGCGGTCAACATTTTACATAACCGTAGCGGTCAACTTTTTACACAACTGTAGCTGTCAACTTTTTACACAACTGTAGTGGTCAACTTTTTACATAACTGTAGTGGTCAACTTTTTACATAACTGTAGTGGTCAACTTTTTACATAACTGTAGTGGTCAACTTTTTACATAACTGTAGTGGTCAACTTTTTACATAACTGTAGTGGTCAACTTGTTACACTTCTGTAGTGGTCAACCTTTCACACAACCGTAGCGGTCAACATTTTACACAACTGTAGCGGTCAACATTTTACACAACCGTAGCGGTCAACATTTTACACAACCATAGCGGTCAACATTTTACACAACCATAGCTGTCAACTTTTAACATAACCGTAGCGGTCAACATTTTACACAACTGTAGCGGTCAACATTTTACACAACCATAGCGGTCAACATTTTACACAACTGTAGCGGTCAACATTTTACACGACCATAGCGGTCAACATTTTACACAACCGTAGCGGTCAACATTTTACACAACCATAACGGTCAACTTTTTACATAACCGTAGCGGTCAAAATTTAATGTTTAAGTGCACATACTGTAACCATCGTATCAAATACACGGCGAAGGAAATCTTTTTTTTTTTACTTGTTGCGTTTTGTGAAATGTCGATAACGTTTTTCACGTATCCGTTTGTTTCGATTAAACGTACATTCGTTATTAATGCAACCCCTATTACAGGGAGAGTGAATGTATAATTTAGACATTTTAAAGATACAACTAAAACTCCCAAACATGAACAGCTAGATACGATTTTATTATTGTAGTTGTTGTTTTAACTGATTTTTCATTCCATGCTCCTGGCCAGGGTAGGGCTGCCCATCACGTGACCAGACAGAATTGTTGTCACGTGACCAGACAGAACTGTTGTCACGTGACTAGACAGAATTGTTGTCACGTGACCAGACAGAATTGTTGTCACGTGACCAGACAGAACTGTTGTCACGTGACTAGACAGAATTGTTGTCACGTGACCAGACAGAATTGTTGTCACGTGACCAGACAGAATTGTTTACCAACCAGTTCTGATCCCCAACATTTACTTTAACCCTGGGTTCTAGACAATAGGGGGAGTGGGGCGGGGCACCGACATTTGGTCTAGACCTGACCTCTAACATTGTATGACTAGCCCCGCCCACCGGCCAATCAAAGTGACAGAACTAGTCATATTAATAACTAGTCACAGATCTAAATACCGACATCGCGTGCCAGGAAGGTGATTAAACCACTTTTTGTAAATCCTTAAACGTTCGGTTTAACGTATAACTCTCCCGGATATGACGTAGCAGCTAGGGAAGCCATACAAAACGGAAGTGCGCCATGTTGTATCTGTCACAATGGCGCGAGTTCCCCTAATCGTCTGCTTGCTAATCCAGAGCCAGATTAGCCGTTGGATTTGTGTGTCATTTGTTATTCTAACGCCGCGCATTAATATCTTAATCCGCAAGAAAATCTAGACCGTTTCTGATGTAGTCTTTGGTCTAGTAAACGTGTCTGTTTATAGACGGCCAGATTTAGAAAGGTTTAATGTAACAGTTGTCAGACCCACACAAAACAGACTGGCAATCTATCAGAGCTGAGACAATATGATGGCCTATACGTTATTTATGGGATCTATTCCTTCTATACCACTCTACGTATCACAACACGGGGGTGTTAGGTTTCTGAGTGTTAGCAGTAGGTCAGCTTGGGTTTTTCTCACGCGGTGGGGTGTGGGTGGGTGGAATGAGGGGTGGGGCTTTTCATTCTGTTAATGTGTTATTTTGGTATGGTGGGTGGGGAGTACAACATTTTTTTATGTAACAGTGCTTTGAAATTAATTATTTTTATCTTCACTCAATAAAGTCGGTTATACCAGTAAATTATCATCAAAGACATATATATATATATATATATATATATATGTATGTATATATATATATATATATATATATATATATATATATATATATATATATATATATATATATATATATATATATATATTTGAGTGAATAATAAAGTTTGACATTTTTAACTAAAGGTTATGTAGCAGTTTCACAGTCAGCAGAGTCGGGTTTTTTAAAAACTTATGTCAGAGGATGAATGGTATCAATCTAATTAATTACTCGAGTCCCGTGGGGGAAAGGGGGAGGGGGGGAGTACCTCCTCTTCCCTTCCTTTCCCCCGCCCCCGAAGATATGCCTGAAAGAAACTCAGATAAACTTAAACAAAATTGTGTGTCTCTACTGCAATATCTACTCCAGACTTGAGTGTGTCAGTCAGGGTCAAGGCCGCCACATACCTGGTATTTTCTTTGCAACTCCCGGAGAAACGTGACGTCATCGGCCGAGCTTGGACGAACTCGCAGCACCTGGTAGCTAAGGAAAACAAAATGACGTCATGGTTGTGACGTCAGTTCCATTAGTCAAACGACACTTGATAGTATAAATATTAGGTGAACTTTGATGTTAAAACTAT